>NW_018405992.1:691268-698892 GCF_002113885.1 Mizuhopecten yessoensis
TCCCCTCCACCATGATCGTTGGTAAAATGTAAAATAATATAATAATCCCAACATATCAATCGAAAGTTGTGGCAGATCAGCTAGTATACAGATGAACCTAGTTATTTTGGCCATGGTCGGTAATAAATGTTGTTTACTCAAGAAGGATTGAAGTTCATCTAGGACCTGTAAAACAGTACACATTATTATTTCTATTTTGTGGGTGGTAAGACTGGAAGTGGGCATACTAATGCATGCACATCTGTCAGCTTGTAGAAAATATCCACTATGATAGGTCTCCAATTTTCTGTACATCTAGGAATACTAGGTTCGTTTTGTTGATTTTGCTGTTATCCATGTCAATTAAATATATTGTTTATCTATTGAGGTGTTAGTGGTACGTTGAGGTTTGTATTTTTTTATTTACAAAAATTGTGGGTAATTTTACGGTTTTCTGTCTTCTTTCAATCGATCTATAGCTACCTATAGCTAGCAATCAACCTGTGTCTGGTGACACTAATTATATACCTCACTGGAGGGAAACAACCACCTTCATCTCTGATTTAGAATTCCAACAAGAAAAAGAAATTATTCAATTCAAGATATTTTATTGTTTCAAAACACTGAGATTAGACAACAGGCATAGGCCTATATGTCTTCTCCCAAAAAGAAATCAGATACTGGTGCTCCACAGAGGTAATACCTAGTCAAATGTTTTGAAAGAGTTTGGTATTAATAGATTCAGAGATTAAATTTAGATAACTTAAGAGTGTTGAACAGTACTTAGTATGATTCTGTATCTTCATTTTTTTTAGAGATGAAAGGACAAAAGCTGAGGAAACAAAACAGTTTACATGCTACAGTGCCATACAGAGAAACACACATATTTAATAAGCATAGATGTTTTTTTCAATAGGACAAAAAAATCTTCTGATTTCAATCTTCGTGCAAGAAAACCGTGATTTCAAAACCTCTAGATTTAGGTGCTTGCAACTGCCATGCTGTTCTCATATAATTTGAATTACTGTATTTCATCAATTAAGGACAGATGGACTCTAGACCTCATCCTCATACAAGATAAGTGCTATCACTTATTTACGCATGAAAAAAGATACAGAAAAGTTCTACAACATGTGTCTAACACATTGATGTCTACAACATTGAACTAAAATAAGCAAGGATAATTTTGGGACAGGAAAAACATGAGCCAATTTAGGCTCAATTAAAAACAAGCCATGCAGATTGACATGTCTTGCCTGTGCCCTGCTTTGACCATCAATGCACATATTGGTGACTAATTATCAAAACTTTGGTTATAACTTTTGTAGGCATTCAACATGGGCTTTGAATACATAAAACTACTTTAAACTAATATTAAATTTAAGATAGAATATAGCACATCACTGCATGACATGGTCTCTAGCTGGATTACTAGATTATAATACAGTTATGAAATAACACTTCAATGAGATGACACTTTTAAACTGGTGGAAATGCCCCTTGAGTGGCCCTTTGATTTATGATACATCATATGACCCCAGCTACTTCATAAATGAAAAACCCCAAATATATATATTATAACAAAATCTGTAACACGACTGCTCATGATCTGTCAAATCAGTCTTTGCGAATCCAGTGCGAATACATATGAATTGATCAATTCCAGAATGTTTTATGCATAAGCTTTAATGTATGTATCTAGAAAAAAGTCTTTCTAAAATGTTCAATACACAACAAAATATTAGCAATGATGGATAAATTTTACAATAGCAAATCAAAATGTCGTATTCTCTTTCATTATACTTTGAACGTGTATGACATCAAGACTAGCAATATACTATTTTAAATGAGAAGAAATATAAATTTATCTCCACCCTACATGCAATGTACACACCACACCGGTCATGTTTTGATGCAATACATACCTTCAGCAATGACATCTTCAACTGTACAGCTAAATCTTCCAACATTGAAGACTTTCCCAATATGAGGGTTCTGTTGTCCAGTGTCTATCTTCGAGAATAGTTTCTTCATCGTGTCGGTTTAGTGTCTACTTTCACTATATAGGAATGTCAGTAGTGTCGAATGTGAAGGATATGAAGTAGGCGGATTTTCCCTGAAATAATTTCATGTGGTCAGGGTCGACCCTATTTTCCTGAATTATGTCTTGACCATTACTTCCGCACGACAAGCATAGCTACTGTAAACGCAGACAATAGTGGACTACTACAGATCCGCGATTCAGTGCATTGAAGAAGGTGACAGTGACATTATCGATGAATCAGAAGGTGTCATCGAGCACCTGCTACCAAAATATGGTGGAAATCTCGCCTCATAAGTAAATCACGTGACTAAAGCTACAAACAATTAACATCTAAAACTGCTTTTATATACATATCACGCCATCAAATTTTGTTCACTACACGCCTCTTGTAATCTTTAGCATCATACACAAAGTAAGATTGAGAGATAACTTTTAAATACATCGTTTTGGAATCTACTTCCGGCAAAATCTTCGCAAATTCTCGCGAGAGCATCATTTATTGACAATATGGAGGACAACGCGGGAGATAAAACCTCAGAGCCGGAAAAAAACGAAAATTCATATCAACAGAGGTCGGCATCAATACATAAGTCTTCACACTTAATATTTCTTCACCGCTTATTTTCATTTTATGTTAATTTTTGATCTTCTGATGATAGATATTAGATATTTGGAGGGTCGCATCCTGACTGTACTGTAGACGTTTGTGTGTTGCAGCAGCTGACGGCTCATTTATCAACAACAAAAATGCGTTTATAGATCATCATAAATAAAGATCATGTTTTATTCTGATTTTTTGAAGTATATTTATGAAGCGGTGAAAATCACACCCGGTTCGAAAAATAGCATCGCAGATAAACATAAACATACATGCAGTAGTGTATAATAGTAGTTACCTCCCTTCTTAAATGCTTACAGTATAGCACTTTTATTTAGGACTCTTTTTGTTTATGCAAAACAACAGGGTTGTTTTCTTTTAAATCTATCATTTTTAGGTATGTTCAAATGTTGTTCTGTTTAATAAGCTTTATCGGTTAATCTTATAAAGTTTAACTGACATGTTTTATTTAGATTTAGAAATAATTTATTTGTTTTTGAGAATGCTGTTTTGTTATTTATCAGGCTCAGTTGTAAACATCAGGTTAAAGTTAAAATCTTTCCAGTTTTCATAGGAAACAACTGTGTTTAAACCATTTGAACAAGTCTACTCATTCAGCAATTGTTTCCTTGTCCTTTTCTATAGTAAGAAGATCAAACCAAATATAGTCTTGTTTGTTGACAACCTCTGTGATTTAGCTAATGTAATGTTCAAACATTTACAATTATCACCATCATTGTAACCCATGGCTGACCGCAGTGTGTTCTCACAGATCAACTTAAAAATATTTTCTTTGAACATTTCAGTATTTCGATCGGTATTAATATGGATGTAGATCTATGTAGAAACTATTAAACAATGATTGCTGAATGACACTTTTTTAATATACAATTTATATATTTTAGAATGGATAGTGATATGGATACCACCAACAGTGATGCTCCTGTTCAAACAAATTCAGCTAACACAGATTCTCAAGACATGGTAGATCAAGGTAATTTAAATGAAGAGAACTGTTCAGTTCAAATGAGGTGAATTTTCACCTAACCTATGTGTAACAGAGCGCATGATTAATTAAATTTAAATCACTGCCTCCGCTATGGATCGAACCCGGGACCTCTGGCTTACTAGTCTTACGCTCAACCGATCAAGCTAAAGAGAGTTCTCCCTAGCCGAGCGATATATTGCGGCTAGTATTTAACAGGGTTACATATGTAAAAATTATTTAACAATTTATATTTATCAGACGTTATGCCAAGATCTGTTTGAATCAACTGAATTTGTTTTTCATTTTGTACAATTTGCTACATATCATATTGTATCATTTTCAGTAGACTTCATAAAATATAAAAAAACAACCTGATTAGATTTTGGAAAGTTGGTCAGACACTGTGCTGTCCCAGAAATGATGCTAAATCCCAAGAAGGTAGAGCTCCAAACACACTGCATGTATGTGATTCCATGTCAGTACATGTACAGTGTTACAGTAAGATGGGTAACAAGCTTGTACCAGTTTTATTAAAGTTCATGCTCTAAAATTATCCTGTCAGACACCCAAGTCCAAATTTTCGAGCTGGCCAGTTTGACAGTCAAAAATTTTAACAAAGTCCGTTATTTTCCCTAAAATATGGTTACCTAGCATAATTTTTGAGCTTAGAAAAGGGTGGTCAATGATTTTGTTTGGTAGGTGATCAGCTTATACATTTAAACAATATAGGAAAAACTATTTTGGAGGAATGATAAGTGGTCATCTGGTAGAGATGACCGCAGTAGCAGGTTAGACTACCTAATTCAGCTCATTTTACCATAAAGTTAACAGAACATCTCAAAAACCTTTGTTTCATTAATTAGCTTTATTTATTTTACAACAACCATGAAACAAATTATTCAACTTATACTTATCACTCTTGATGTTAGTGACAGGGGGGTCTTAATGTTGGAGAAGCTGGAGTACCCGGAGAAAACCCACTTGGTTGGGCAGGTGACCCCATACCTTTTACGTCTGCCCGGGGAATCAAACCCCAGTGTTATCCACTGCACAAATTTCCATGCTTTTCCAGGTATTACACAAATTCCAGGAGCTGCAACAAAATTGGATTCCGGAGAAACTCCCACTGATGCTTTATCTCTGTGCTATTGGTAAGACATTACTATAGGGATACATAGTAAACAATAGAGATTTTTTCCTGCTGTCAGCAATTTTCCTGTTGACTGCATTCTGTAATCGTGGATGTTTATATAGAAATGAAAAAATAATGTTTATCATCACAGTTATAAACAGTTTTATCAAACAAGTTGGAGGAAAAAGCACAAGGTATCAATCATAAAACTGAGATATTTTGAAAATAAACTTACTTTCGTTTTTGGCAGACTATTAGGGTTATATTGAGCTCAGGAAAAATGAGTTAATGTACATACAAATAGTCATATCACGTACATACAAATAGTCATATCACGAACATGAAGAGAATTTATAAAGCTGACAGACTGTTGATCTAGTTTCATGATTTCTCAGATCACAGATAAAATGTTACTACAAATATTAACATAGGGATTAACACTGACTTTATATTTCAGTGGGAAAGGAAGGAATCTGGGTGCAGTGGAGTTACAGTGTGGATTTTGTTACAAATGGTTTCATTCTGATTGTATTGGCTGCTATATTGGGTATGGAAAACTTCATTGAACACTAATAGTTTGAATATGAGGTACAGTATCTGTGTAAAAGAAAGGTTATGTATGTTATTAGAGATTAAGACTTGTAATAACTCTAGTAAGGCCTTGACATTTATTCATTACAGACTCTGTATCCAATACCAGAATCCAATACAGAGAAAATCAGTATTGTACATGAGAAAATCAGTATCCAGTACAGAGAAAATCAGTATCCAGTACAGAGAAAATCAGTATCAATTACAGAGAAAATCAGTATCCAGTACAGAGAAAATCAGTATCAATTACAGAAAAAATCAGTATCCATTACAGAGAAAATCAGTATCCAGTACAGAAAAAAATCAGTATCCATTACAGAGAAAATCAGTATCCATTACAGAGAAAATCAGTATCTAGTACAGAGAAAATCAGTACCCATTACAGAGAAAATCAGTATCCAGTACATTGAAAATTTGTTTCAGGACATGTATACCTTTCATGACAAATTACCAGTTTTCCTGCAAGCAGTGCAGTCCAAATGGTCTGGAATATTTCAACAGAAAGCAAGCTAGTAAGTTTATTACCATTATGTTCTGATTTTATGTAAGTTTGTAGCATATTTCAAAGTAGAAATTGGAAAGGTATGGAGAACTGTGAGACATGGGTATTAAGGTATGGAGAACTGTGAGACATGGGTATTGAGAGGGAAACAAGTTTGGATTTCGAGGATGTCTACATTATTAACTCAAACCCCTGTGTGAAATATACAGAAGTGTACTCAACATTTAGCTTACCGGGTACTTACCGAACTTACAAACATTTATTGCAGAGTAACTTTGTGGTAAAAGTAATAAGAACTTGCACTGACCTTTATTTTAAAAAATAGTGGATTAAAGCACCAAAGTTTGAAATGTTCCATTCAAAGTCTTTATTGAATTTGACCAAATGCAGGATGCAGGGAATGTTGGTGATTTCAAAAACTAAAATAATTCTCTTTGAATTTTTCTGTGAAAAATAGGTAGAGTAGTCAAGTATTAGATTGGCAGGGTGTTGATATTATGTGGGTGTAGAAAGGTTGCTCCTAGAAGATATTTATATGCATTGTATTTCAAAGATGTTTAAACGTTGTTTTGTTAACCATAAATAATGCTCTCTTTTTAATCAGGTTTTACACAGATTTGTTACACCACTATAGCCAACTTAACCAACCAGGCCAGAAATCGTGGGGAGGAAAAGATGCTGTTCTCAAAAGAAAAGGTTTGAAAAACTAGGACTCTACTTGACCATTAAATTATAGGAACCTTACTTGATTTTGACCAAGAAAAGAATAGGTGCATCGGTAATGCTACCGGCATACTTTGTTGATGTCTTAAAGAAATTTTCAGACCATAGGGAACTGAAGAATGTGTGTCTTTATCAGATTTAATGATTCTTTTCAGTGTTCTACATTCAAGACATTAATTAAAACAACTGACATTCATTAAAATGTATTGTTAAAAACAAATTTCTAATATTGTCAATGGAAATGTATTTTGTAATAGATAATATATAACATAACAGGTACAAGTCGGATAAACAATGGATATATGTATTGTTTCCTTTTTCAGGAAATTATACCATACATTGAAAAGCAGTGGGAAAACTTAACAACCATGGCAAGGAGAATAAAGACAACGTGGCACACAACTGTCACAAAAACCCTGGTAATACATAACCTCAGAATCATTAAATACAACATGGCACACAACTGTCACATTAACCCTGGTAATACATAACCTCAGAATCATTAAATACAACATGGCACACAACTGTCACATTAACCCTGGTAATACATAACCCCAGAATCAATTGATACACAACACAAACACGAGTATTATGTGAATTGACCTACTACACAAATTAATAACCTTGCTTTACAAGCTGATACAATGAACACAAACACTAGTACTGGTTCACTCAGATACATATTTGACACTTCAATTCTGTTTAGAGGTGTCATTGGTTTCAATTTTTGACACTTGTAGTTTACATTTTTAGGTCACCTGAGACAAAGTATCAAGGGACCTATTGCGATCGCCTTTTGTCCATCGTCGTGCGTCCGTAAACAATTTACATTTTCGACTTCTTCTCCAAAACCCCTGAACCAATTTCAATGAAATTTTGCAGGGACCTTCCATGGACAAAGGTCAACAAAAATAGTGGCTGGTTTAGTCCCAAGCCCCCAGGGGCCTGAGGGGCGGGGCCAAAAAGGGTCAAATTGACTAAAATTTCAAAAATCTTCTTCTCCAAAACCCCTGAACCAATTTCAATGAAATTTTGCAGGGACCTTCCATGGACAAAGGTCAACAAAA
>NW_018405992.1:699118-768389 GCF_002113885.1 Mizuhopecten yessoensis
GGGGGCAAAATTTATTATGGTTTATAATGGCAAATGATACTTTGAATATTACATGTTAATAACTTGATTGGAATTATAACCTTGAGTTGACAGTTTGATACTTTGAAAATTTTGATCCAGCCCTACCCCCAAGGGCTGTAGGGTGGGGCTCTAAGGAGTCAGTGTGCTAAAATTTCTTCATTTTCTTTGTTTAGAATCAGAGGTGCTAGTTTCAAATACTTTTTAGTCTGAAATCTGTATGCTAGATATTGAATAAGGTGGTCTTATTGTTTTTTGTCACTTTGAATAATATTTCTGTTCATGTTAAAAACAAAATCAACTCACTGTATAAATATATCAGGTGACCGTTAAGGCCCATGGGCCTCTTGTTCAACATGTGTTTATGATGATGAAAATTTGCTTGATATATTATAAATAATCTGAAAAGGGAAAGTCAACCTTGAAGAATGAAAATAGATCTGTCAAAGGACTGCTACAGCCCTCATTGTTATGAACAAAGGACTGCTACAGCCTTCATTGTTATGAACAAAGGACTGCTACAGCCCTCATTGTTATAAACAACGGACTGCTACAGCCTTCATTGTTATGAACAAAAAGGGTGTGTTAACATATGATTCTGCTTCAAGATTTATTGATCAAACCTTTTTTTGTTTTAAAGCTATATAGCAGATTATGTTTGTATGCTTTTGATACTTACTCTTTCTTTACAGACAAAAGAAGTAGAACTTTTTTCTTCATCTGAAGAGACAATAGCAGACCCAATGTATGGCCTGGTCATGGCGGTATGTATCTGTATAAATCGCTACATTAGTATCTTATTTTATCCTTAGCTCATTAAGTTTACAAGGAAAGACCAGTTGAGTGCATGTAAATTGAATAAATGGCAAAGCCATCTATGATAACTTTTCTTGTGCTCAATTGCAGTTTTCTTCTCATGACCTCACAAAAATAAAAAGCTATTCTTTATATTAACAGTATATTTCTATGAGTGGTTCATAACTATTTTGTTCATTAATCTAATCAGCGGACACCAATTTTTTTTCCAAACCCTATTAACATAAGAGCAGATCAGTATATCGGTAATACATGTACTGTAGATGATATTAGGTCGACTTTGTACTAGAACTAACTTACAGGATGGAGATTTTGCATAGTGTTTTTTTTTTTATCCCTACAGGATTTGTTCAAAGTTGGTCCTGGCTATGAATTATTAAAGCAAGGCAGTGTGCTACAGACAGGCCAGAAGACGGGGTCTCTTGTAGACAGTGAGTTTTACAAGAAATTCTACTTACTGATGATGGTCAAAGTACATAATATTAATTTTTGATGGTCAAACTTTACATAACACAACTTACTGATTTACTTATTTATAGAAAAACTTTATATGACACAAGTTATTGATAATCAACCTTTACTACAAAACACAAATTATTGAGGTAAAAAAAGCGCTACTTACCTATGATCAAACTTAAACAGTCTGCTTATTGAGGGGCAAACTTAACACACTATATTAAGTGATAGTTAAACTGTACACAACAAGTAGTGTTGTTGAAATAACTTTACTTTAAATTTAACAATTAATAACACATTTTGTTAACTTTCCAGGTAAAGGAAGGGGAACAAAGAGGAAAGCTCCTGATAGTATACAGCCGGTCGGATCACGACTTAAGAGAAGGTGCATTTTCAATATAAAAAAAATCATAAATCTCAGACTGGTGTTTATTATGTTGGATGTGTATCTTTAAAATATCTTAATGAAACACAATGAGTACTTCACCCATTGAAGGTGCACTGTAATTTGGTTACTGTATTCTTGATTCCGAGGTCAAAGGTCAGTTAAGTCCTACATTTGTAGTGAAATCCTGTTCATAACTTTTGAACAACAGAAAGTGACAAACTGATGGTTTTTGAGGTGTTCCTGCTTATCTGCTTGACATTTGCAGTGCACTGTATTTAGGTCACTGTGATCCTAACCTCAAGGTCAAAGGTCAAATATGCAAACCTAGTGCAAATCTTAAATAGACCATTACTTTTAAACTATTAAAAACATCTTACTGAAACTTGAAGTGTACCTGCATCATCCAACAACAAAATTATTATTTTGACTATAAGGAATTCCATAACAACTGTATTACAGATGATGATTTCTCCACTGTTTGCATTATCATGTAGTGATTATAAAAATCTGTAATTGAGTGAAATAATTCAACCTATATTCAGTATTTTACTGATTTCAAGTGATTACTGAGATAGCAATAATTTTATTGAACATAATTTGTCTAAAATTTATCTCAGATTACTGGGTAGTAATGTGTTTTATGATGTAAGAACTACTGCTTATGTCTGACTAAGGTGTCTGTAATTCGTCAATAGCCTGTAAACATGTCATGGTTTTTACTGTGTTTTCCAGTGATGTAAACACCATGGCCAAACTGGCCCCCCATGGCTACCCTCTAGAGCACCCCTTTAACAAGGATGGGTACCGCTACATCCTGGCTGAGTCTGATCCCCACGCTCCAAACAGACAAGCTTTCGATGAAAGTCTAGACTGGGCAGGAAAACCTATCCCGGGATACCTGTACAGGACCTTCCTCGGAGCAGAGGTTCTCATCGCACTCAATGACAGAGGTACACAGATCTATAGACTGGCTATTATACTGCATTATTTAGTACAGTGCTTAAGTAATGAACAGGTGGTAGTGCTAAATTACACACTAATTTCAAAATCAAGCTAAACAGTTAATATTAAAATAATTCTA
The DNA here is from genome assembly GCF_002113885.1 of Mizuhopecten yessoensis. NCBI lineage: Eukaryota > Metazoa > Mollusca > Bivalvia > Pectinida > Pectinidae > Mizuhopecten > Mizuhopecten yessoensis. The sequence goes on from NW_018405992.1 coordinate 701,878, forward strand.
CTGTAAGTAAAAGGTTTATGTGTGTGGGAAAAATAATCTGGAAAAAAGGAAATAGCCTGTAATAAGTATAGCTTATACAAAATAATGTAATACTCATTATTGTTCTTGTTGTATACAGCTCCTCAGTTGAAAGTGTCAGAAGACAGGCTGTCAGTGACGGGAGATAAGGGCTACAGTCTTATCAGGGCAACACATGGTAAATACTGTACTAATTTAGTAACATATTTATATACACAGCCTCCTCAGGGCCACACACGGTAAATACTGTACTAATTTAGTAACACATTTATATCCACAGCCCCCTCAGGGCAACACATGGTAAATTCTGTACTAATTTAGTAACATATTTATATCCGCAGCCTCCTCAGGGCAACACATGGTAAATACTGTACTAATTTAGTAACCTATTTATATACACAGCCTCCTCAGGGCAACACACGGTAAATACTGTACTAATTTAGTAACATATTTATATGCACAGCTTCCTCAGGGCAACACATGGTAAATACTGTACTAATTTAGTAACATATTTATATACACAGCCTCATCAGGGCAACACATGGTAAATACTGTACTAATTTAGTAACACATTTATATACACAGCCTCCTCAGGGCAACACATGGTAAATACTGTACTAATTTAGTAAAATATTTATATACACAGCCTCCTCAGGGCAACACACGGTAAATTCTGTGCTAATTTAGTAACCTATTTATATACGCAGCCTCCTCAGAGCCACACACGGTAAATACATACTAATTTAGTTACAGGTTTATTTCTCCCACAACCACTGTAGGTTTCCTCACTCATGACTCATTGGATAAACCTGCTAGGAGTTTGTCACCATTTTTGGGTAACACGTCGCCCTGGACATGATTTCATTGGTCAACCTTTGATTGATGACGTCATGTCAAAATGCTTTCGACGCCATTTTCCATTGTGACGTCATGTTCCATGGCAATTGTTTCCCCCATCGGAAAACCACAAGAAGTATTTTCCAAGGGGAAAATGTGGGTTTTCAGATCAATACGAACGTTATGGGAGAAACCGGTCCCCAAACTAGTGATGATTAGTTATCACGTTTATCTATCTCTCATTAGTTAATTTTCAAATTGTAAAAGACACTCGGTAAACCTCATTTATACAATTTGAAGATTAACTAACTCGAATTTAGATAAACAGGATAACCAACCATCACTCGTTGGAGAACCTCTATAAAACCACTCTTTGTTTTCCTACAGGAGTGAGGCGTGGTGCATGGTACTACGAGGTCCTGATCGAGGAGATGCCTGCTGATACAGCTTCAAGGATCGGCTGGTCACAAGAACTAGGTAATTGTCCCAAGGATCGGCTGATCGCACGAATAAGGTATTTGTCCCTGGATCAGCTGGTCACAAGAGCTAGGTATTTGTCCTAAGGAGCAGCTGGTCATGAGAACTAGGTATTTGTCCCAGGATCGGCTGGTCACAAGAACTAGGTATTTGTGCCAAGGATCAGCTGGTCACAAGAATTAGGTATTTGTGCCAAGGATCAGCTGGTCACAAGAACTAGGTATTTGTCCCAGGATCGGCTGGTCACAAGAACTAGGTATTTGTGCAAAGGATCAGCTGGTCACAAGAACTAGGTATTTGTCCCAGGATCAGCTGGTCACAAGAATTAGGTATTTGTCCCAGGATCAGCTGGTCACAAGAATTAGGTATTTGTGCCAAGGATCAGCTGGTCACAAGAATTAGGTATTTGTGCCTAGGAGCAGCTGGTCACAAGAATTAGGTATTTGTCCTAAGGATCAGCTGGTCACAAGAATTAGGTATTTGTCCCAGGATCAGCTGGTCACAAGAATTAGGTATTTGTCCCAGGATCAGCTGGTCACAAGAATTAGGTATTTGTCCTAAGGATATAAAAATATGATTTCCCCAAACCCAGATATTCGTTATTCTGCTCCCACCTGGTTAGTACAATACGATGTCAAACTAACGGTGGATTCACCGTGCGATTCACCGAGTACATTGTATGGTATATTGATCTGTACCCCACAAGTTTGAATTAGCAGGGTTGAACTGATTTTGACTCCCTCTTTAGGCAATATGTTGATTCCTTTCTATGTTACTTGTCTGTTCTAGGTAATCTACAGGCACCAGTTGGCTATGATAAGTTCAGCTACTCTTGGCGTTCAAGCAAGGGAACCAAGTTCCACCAGAGTCGAGGTAAACACTACAGCAGCTCTGGGTATGTGGAGGGCGACGTTATAGGGTTCTTTATACACATGCCCGAGCCAGAGGATGCCAGGAAAACCTTACCTCAGACGTACAAAGACAGGGTAAGGCTCATTTTAACCATCTCTATAATGCAAACACACCTTAGCTGGAACTGTGGAGACTGCTCTGATAACGTCTTTGTCGTGTGCGACAAACTTTTTCATCTCTATGAATTACGACAATGGAGTCTTACTTGTTTAATCTGTTGATCAAAAGTTAAAGTTTGTATCTATACTAAAGCTAAATGGGGAGGGGGTACAGTTTTTATGATGTCCATCTGTCTGTAATGTTTGTATCTATACTAAATAGGGAGGGGGGACAGTTTTTATGATGTCCATGTGTCTGTAATGTTTGTATCTTTACTAAATAGGGAGGGGGTACAGTTTTTATGATGTCCATCTGTCTTTAATGTTTGTATCTATACTTAATAGGGAGGGGCACAGTTTTTATGATGTCCATCTGTCTTTAATGTTTGTATCTATACTTAATAGGGGGGGGTACAGTTTTTATGATGTCCATGCGTCTGTAATGTTTGTATCTATACTAAATAGGGAGGGAGTATAGTTTTTATGATGTCCATGTGTCTGTAATGTTTGTATCTATACCAAATAGGGAGGGGGTACAGTTTTTATGATGTCCATGTGTCTCTAATGTTTGTATCTATACTAAATAGGGAGGGGGGACAGTTTTTATGATGTCCATGTGTCTGTAATGTTTGTAGCATACTAAATAGGGAGGGGGTACAGGTTTTATGATGTCCATGTGTCTGTAATGTTTGTATCTACACTAAATAGGGAGGGGTACAGTTTTTATGTTGTCCATCTGTCTGTAATGTTTGTATCTATACCAAATAGGGAGGGGGTACAGTTTTTATGATGTCCATGTGTCTCTAATGTTTGTATCTATACTAAATAGGGAGGGGGGACAGTTTTTATGATGTCCATGTGTCTGTAATTTTTGTATCTATACTAAATAGGGAGGGGTACAGGTTTTATGATGTCCATGTGTCTGTAATGTTTGTATCCATACTAAACAGGGAGGGGTACAGTTTTTATGATGTCCATGTATCTGTAATGTTTGTATCTATACTAAATAGGGAGGGGGGACAGTTTTTATGATGTCCATGTGTCTGTAATTTTTGTATCTATACTAAATAGGGAGGGGTACAGGTTTTATGATGTCCATGTGTCTGTAATGTTTGTATTTATACTAAATAGGGAGGGGGTACAGTTTTTATGATGTCCATGTGTCTGTAAGGTTTGTATCTTTACTAAATAGGGAGGGGGTACAGTTTTTATGATGTCCATGTGTCTCTAATGTTTGTATCTATACTAAATAGGGAGGGAGTATAGTTTTTATGATGTCCATGTGTCTGTAATGTTTGTAGCATACTAAATAGGGAGGGGGTACAGGTTTTATGATGTCCATGTGTCTGTAATGTTTGTATTTATACTAAATAGGGAGGGGTACAGTTTTTATGATGTCCATCTGTCTTTAATGTTTGTATCTATACTTAATAGGGAGGGGTACAGTTTTTATGATGTCCATTTAATTGATTTAATTGAAAAATAATGGAAGCAGGCTGAAAGCCTCAAAGTCCATATCACAAAACAGTATAAAAATATTGTATTGTCACTGGTTAACATATATAAACTTTCCCAAAAGAGTTATTTTAAAGGTCATTATCAGTAATTATTGTAAATAGTGTCCTTCAGATGGTTATCCAACAGGATCTCAAAGTCCTTCGTGGTTTCTGCATTTACAACCGATTCCGGTAGACCGTTCCAGATATCAACTACCCTAAACGTGAACGAGTTTTTCCTTAGCTCTGTATTACATCGTTGTTTATACAGCTTAAATTTATGTCCTCATGTTCTTTCGTTATTATCGTAGACAAATATGTCTGACGTGACTTTCTCATCAAACTTCCTCTTCACAATCTTGAAAACGTTAATCAAATCACCTCTAGTCCTTCGGTGTTTTAGTGTCGGTAGTTTTAATTTTTCTAAACGTTCTTCGTAGGAGATTTCTTTAAATCCAGGTAGAAGCTTAGTGGCTCTCCGTTGTACATTCTCTATCATCTGGATATCTTTAAGTTTATACGGACTCCACGCACTGGCTGCGTTTTCTAGATGCGGTCTTACCAGAGCCTTAAATAACTGTCTAAAAATCGATTCGTCCAAAAAAGTAAATGATCTTCTAATAATCCCGAGTACTGAATTAGCTTTATTTATTGAGTTTTGAATGTGGGTCCGAAAGTCCAGGTTTGCATCCACCGTTACTCCTAAATCTTTTTCACTGTTGATTTTGTCAAGTACGACTTCTCCAGTTTTGCTCGCGAGACGGTATGTTCTATTATTGTTTGGTGATCCTTTAACTTGAAGAACATTGCATTTATTTGGATGAAATTTCAGAAGCCAATCATCAGACCATTTTTGAAGATTATTCAAATCTGCTTGTAGAATTTCCTTATCCTCATCAGTTCGTATTTTGCGGTATAATTTAGTATCATCCGCGAATTGAGAGCATGATGACGCAGTGTTCTCGGGCATGTCATTGATATGCATAACAAATAGTATTGGTCCTAAAACACTCCCCTGAGGAATTCTGCTTAAGACGTTCTGTAATTTGGATGTAGATCCGTTAACCACTACTTTTTGATGTCTATCACTTAAAAAGTTTTCTATCCATTTAACAGTTTTCGCGCTGATTCCATAATTATATAGCTTGTGTTTAGACGGCGATGGGGTACCTTGTCGAAAGCTTTCATAAAATCCATATAAATGAGATCAATTTCTCCTCCCGTATCCAACATATGAGTCCACTCATCTAGGACGATTAACATTTGAAGTGTTGTTGATCTTCCGGGCATCAGTTTTTGTGATGTCCATGTGTCTGTAATGTTTGTATCTACACTAAATAGGGAGGGGTACAGTTTTTATGATGTCCATCTGTCTGTAATGTTTGTATCTATACTAAATAGGGAGGGGTACAGTTTTTATGATGTCCATGTGTCTGTAATGTTTGTATCTATACTAAATAGGGAGGGGGTACAGTTTTTATGATGTCCATCTTTCTGTAATGTTTGTATCTATACTAAATAGGGAGGGGTACAGTTTTTATGTTTCCATGTGTCTGTAAAGTTTATATCTATACTAAATAGGGAGGGGTACAGTTTTTATGATGTCCATGTGTCTGTAATGTTTGTATCTATACTAAATAGGGATGGGGTACAGTTTTTATGATGTCCATCTTTCTGTAATGTTTGTATCTATACTAAATAGGGAGGGGTACATTTTTAGCCCACCATCAGGTGGGCTATTCAAATCACCCTGCGTCCGTGGTCCGCGTCCGTCCGTAAACAACGGTATTTCTCAAGAAGTACCAGAGGGATCTTTCTAAAATTTAATATGCAGGTTCCCCTTGGTCCTTAGCTGTGCAGGGCAACTTTTGAGACTGATCGGATAAACAACATGGCCGACAGGCAGCCATCTTGGATTTTGATAGTGAAAGTTTCTTATCGCTATTTCTCAAGAAGTACCAGAGGGATCTTTCTCAAATTTTATATGTAGGTTCCTACTGTACATCTGTATCTAAGGGTGGTCTAACGGCCATCAGTGCTGCTGTACATCTGTATGTAAGGGTGGTCTTATAGCCATCAGTGCTGCTGTACCTCTGTATGTAAGGGTGGTCTTACAGACATCAGTGATGCTGTACATCTGTATGTAAGGGTGGTCTAACGGTCATCAGTGCTGCTGTACATCTGTATGTAAGGGTGGTCTAACAGCCATCAGTGCTACTGTACATCTGTATGTAAGGGTGGTCTTACAGCCGTCAGTGCTGTTGTACATCTGTATGTAAGGGTGGTCTAACAGACATCAGTGATGCTGTACATCTGTATGTAAGGGGGCTTACAGACATCAGTGATGCTGTACATCTGTATGTAAGGGTGGTCTAACAGCCATCAGTGCTGCTGTACATCTGTATGTAAGGGTGGTCTTACAGCCGTCAGTGCTGTTGTACATCTGTATGTAAGGGTGGTCTAACAGACATCAGTGATGCTGTACATCTGTATGTAAGGGGGCTTACAGACATCAGTGATGCTGTACATCTGTATGTAAGGGTGGTCTAACAGCCATCAGTGCTGCTGTACATCTGTATGTAAGGGTGGTCTTACAGCCGTCAGTGCTGTTGTACATCTGTATGTAAGGGTGGTCTAACAGACATCAGTGATGCTGTACATCTGTATGTAAGGGGGCTTACAGACATCAGTGATGCTGTACATCTGTATGTAAGGGTGGTCTAACAGCCATCAGTGCTGCTGTACATCTGTATGTAAGGGTGGTCTTACAGCCATCAGTGCTACTGTACATCTGTATGTAAGGGTGGTCTTACAGCCGTCAGTGCTGTTGTACATCTGTATGAAAGTTAAGGGCCTTACAGCTATCAGTGCTGCTGTACTTCTGTATGTTAGGGGGTTACATCTATCAGTGCTGCTGTACAGCTGTATGTAAGAGGACTTACAGCTATCAGTGCTGCTGTATATCTGTATGTTAGGGGGCTTACAGCCATTAGTGCTGCTGGCCATCTGTATGTAAGGGGGCTTACAGACATCAGTGCTGCTATACATCTGTATGTATGGGGGCTTACAGACATCAGTGCTGCTATACATCTGTATGTAAGAGGGTTTACAGCTACCAGTGCTGCTGTACATCTGTATGTAAGGGGGCTAACAGACATCAGTGCTGCTATACATCTGTATGTAAGGGGGCTTACAGACATCAGTGCTGCTGTACATATGTATGTAAGAGGGCTTACAGCTATTGGCCACAGTGGCCAAGTGGTCAAGGCGTCTGACATTCCGCTACCACTAGCCCTCCACCACTGGGTCGTGGGTTCTAGACCTAAGTGGGGCAGTCGCAAGGTAATGGCCATTGGTCGGTGGTTTTTCTCCGGTAACTCCGGCTTTCCTCCACCATCAAAACCTGGAATGTCCTTAAATGACCATAGCTGTTAATAGGATGTAACACACAAACAACCCAAGCTATCAGTGCTGCTGTACCTCTGTATGTAAGGGTGGTCTTACAGCCATCAGTGATGCTGTACATCTGTATCTAAGGGTGGTCTTACAGCCATCAGTGCTGCTGTACCTCTGTATGTAAGGGTGGTCTTACAGCCATCAGTGCTGCTGTACCTCTGTATGTAAGGATGGTCTTACAGCCATCAGTGATGCTGTACATCTGTATGTAAGAGGGTTTACAGCTATCAGTGCTGCTGTACATCTGTATGTAAGGGTGGTCTTACAGCCATCAGTGATGCTGTACCTCTGTATGTAAGGATGGTCTTACATCCATCAGTGATGCTGTACATCTGTATGTAAGGATGGTCTTACAGCCATCAGTGATGCTGTCCCTCTGTATGTAAGGATGGTCTTACAGCCATCAGTGATGCTGTACCTCTGTATGTAAGGGTGGTTTTACAGCCATCAGTGATGCTGTACCTCTGTATGTAAGGGTGGTCTTACAGACATCAGTGCTGCTGTACCTCTGTATGTAAGGATGGTCTTACAGCCATCAGTGATGCTGTACATCTGTATGTAAGGATGGTCTTACAACCATCAGTACTGCTACGGATGTTCAGCACTATTGATGGCTGTCAGCCGACTTTTATACAGAGGTACGATACTGATGGGTGCAAGGCCATTAATGTATTAGACAACTTTGAAACAGAAAACATACTGGTATCATGTGACAAAATATTTTAATTTTACATAAACCACCTGTTACAAAAATATCAATAAATTTTAACAGCAAGTAAACATTTAACGATGCGTGATTGAGTGACACACACTTGATCTGAGAATCTTGTTCGGCACATGAGGGGTAGGTTACAGATACTCTAGAAATGGTTTTGATCAGTGTTATTGTCACTGTTTAACGGACACAAAGCTGCAGTGTAGAATTTACAGCTGTTCTATGACGGTGATAATCATGTTACTGATCCTTGACGTGAAATGTTCTTTATCATGTTGAATTCCAAGCATTTACTGCTGTCAATACTTCAGTAACCTATTACCATGCATATGTTTAATTTGTTTTATCTTATCACTCTTTCAAACAATGATTGTCTTGTTAAAAACGATTTAGTATAAAGTGGATTACAATCTGTTAACAATCTGTTTAGAGTCTGTTTTCTGTGGTTTGATAGACACTGATTTACCTATACGTCAACAATCTTAGTTTCCTTGAAGGAACCATGAGATAACGAATGATTTAAACAAGGATTTAGACATCTGAATGTATACCTTAGTGATAAACTGCTAAGACATTTCCTCAAGAATGTGTCACTTATTGGAAAACATATCGGCATACAAAACAATATTGCATCATTATTTGCTAAACTAATTCAACATATTAATCTTGCTAAACATTTTAACATGTAACTAAAGAGTAACACACAGACATAATATCTAATTGTAGCATGTATAATGAACAGTTTGATTATGGGAACACCTTAATCATGGTTTCATCAGAAATCAATTCTAAAATTTGGCATTGTGTATAAATCTTATCATCACATTTGTGTGACTGTGCAATCTAATTAATTCTGATTCTAAAAATACCAATCATTTGTGCACTGATTGCTCATTTCCAGGAATTCACATCTCGAACAGCAATAATCTTTATTCTTCCAGATTGTACTTTAATAGTGACTTCACAAGTTACTGTATGGTATGATTAAACAAGTCTATCATCACATTAAACTGGTGACATTGATTGAGGCAATGACAAATGTTCAGACCAACAGCTTACATATTTATGATAACCTGCTGGACACTTAGGAAATTGCTTTCAGATATGTTATAAGTTAATACACAGTTGCACTGAGGATATACAAAATAGACTGCCTTAATTATTTAGATTTATACAAGTACCGTAACTTCCTGCTCACTAAAAATCCCACCATTCGCCACATTAACAGATTACCGGTAATCAGATCACGAAAATAAGTACTTTCTGCATATAGGTAAATTTGTCTGCTTATCTGGGCTGAAATACCTAACTTCTATGGCAGATTAACTTTTCAAAACTGATTATTACTATTCAAATATTTTAGTCAGTATTGAAAAAGACTGTGATTAATTTTTGTTGTTTCTGTATACAAATAAAAGCCCTGTCATAAACAGATTGATTAGTAAAGCCTTCTATTAAGTCTGGGGGAGAAGGAACGAGCCTTCTATTAAGTCTGGGGGAGAAGGAACCAGTCTTCTATTAAGTCTAGGGGAGAAGGAACCAGTCTTCTATTAAGTCTGGGGGAGAAGGAACGAGTCTTCTATTAAGTCTGGGGGAGAAGGAACCAGTCTTCTATTAAGTCTGGGGGAGAAGGAACGAGTCTTCTATGAAGTCGGGGGGAGAAGGAACGAGCCTTCTATTAAGTCTTGGGGAGAAGGAACGAGTCTTCTATTAAGTCAGGGGGAGAAGGAACGAGCCTTCTATTAAGTCTGGGGGAGAAGGAACGAGCCTTTTATTAAGCCTGGGGAGAAGGAACCAGTCTTCTATTAAGTCTGGTGGAGAAGGAACGAGTCTTCTATTAAGTCTGGGGGGGAAGGAACGAGTCTTCTATTAAGTCTGGGGGAGAAGGAAGGAGCCTTCTATTAGGTCTGGGGGAGAAGGAACGAGCCTTCTATTAAGTCTGGGGGAGAAGGAGCATGTTATAGTTAGGATGACTTAACCCTCTTGTTTACTTATACTGGTCAATTGACAAAGAATCGTTTTATGAATAGAAAAGATTGCTAGCAAGGAATACACAAGTTACAACAATTCTTTAATTGATTACATAGACAATGCTGGGTTACATATTATCTTCATTATTGTACAGCGTTAATTTAGAGATATGTTGGCATATTATGCAGATACTTTAGCAAAACGATTGCTTTTGTGTAAAAAATGGAGCTCTATCTGCTGATATAGTCAACTAGTAGGTACAAAAATAGGTTTTCACTCTTTCAATTAAACTTCCTGTCACAAATCGTCAGCCTTCTGAAAAAGAAAAAGAATATTTTCATTAAGTTCATAACAACAGAAATAGTTTCAGAAATGTAAGTTGTGTGATGTTTGTCCTCTTTAGTAGGATTTACAAGTAATAAATTATACAATATGTAAAAGGATAGACTAGACGCTACAACCTGAATACATTGTCTCCCTTCTCTTTGATTATGTAAAGACTTTGTTGGGATTACAGATTGTCTCCCTTCTTTTTGATTATGTACAGACTTTGTTGAGATTACAGATTGCCTCCCTTCTCTTTGATTATATGTACGGACTTTGTTGGGATTACAGATTGTCTCCCTTCTTTTTGATTATGTACAGACTTTGTTGAGATTACAGATTGTCTCCCTTCTCTTTGATTATATGTACAGACTTTGTTGGGATTACAAATTGTCTCCCTTCTCTTTGATTATGTACAGACTTTGTTGGGTTTACAGATTGTCTCCCTTTTCTTTGATTATGTACAGACTTTGTTGAGATTACAGATTGTCTCCCTTCTCTTTGATTATGCACAGACTTTGTTGGGATTACAGATTGTATGCCTGGATTACACAAGTAACTAGTTTATCTGTTTTAAAGTCTGACAATGTCTCAAGCTTTGTGTTGGTCATCTGATTGTTGTTTACTAACCTCTTTGTCAGGGGACTGTTTCTTGAGTCTTTCTGATAAAGCTGCAACAAAGAAATTAAGAAATAGTTATTAAAAATATTTGATTGCCAAAGAACATCACATGATTAGTTGTGATTTTATTGTTAAAGGGATATTTAATTGTTTAGTATTGCATGTTATTATAGAGAATGTTAACAATATTGCATCTATTTAGTATATAGGAGGTAGGTTGGTATTGATGTAATTATAAAAGTGTTTCATGAAATATCTATTAAGTAAATAGGAGGTAAGTTGATATTTATTTATTTGTCAGAATGTTTAATGAAATGTGTGTTTAGTATATAGGATTAACCAGGTTTTGATCCCTGTGGTAATTTACCCTTCATGAGTTGGTCGTCCCGGATCGGTTTGGGACTAGGTTTAGGGCTAGGCCTGGGACTGCCTTTTATGACCTCATGAGTGCTCTTCGGTCGCTCTGTATAGACACAACACAGACTTACTTCAGATGTTAATTTTATAGTGAAAACATACTAATTAGACTAAATTTACATATTGATACTAGATTATTGAAAATCAATCTACCTTGCCCCTATTCTTATTCTATTTAATGCCAATTGCAACATTACAGCTTCTCATGAAAGGGAGATAATTCGTGTTGAACTGTTGTCACTCACCTGTAGTTGGGACGTCCTTTTCAGGACTGTGGACTGGCGTTGATCCTGTTGATCTCCGTTTGGCTGTGGGGTCAATTTGTAAGAATATATTGCCTGAAGTGTCTATATTGGACTGTGACACAGGACAAGAGTCTGAGGAAGGATTGTTTTTGGTTGTATTGGAAGTCACAAACTCCTTAGTACCACTTTTTACCACTGATTTATCTATCACAGATTCCAGTAACTTCTGTTTCTCCTCCCGGGTTTTAGAATCATCACTTTCCTTAGAATTCAGAAGTGGACTTGTTACCCCTTTTTCCTCCGTCTTTTCTTCAATCTGTGGAGGAAATCAACAATTTGTTACTGATGTTTGTTCAGGTAACCTGATATACCTTTGCCTTCAGAGATTTTCCGTACAGTATGTGTATATACGACAGATAAAATATGTTTTACCCTGTCATGAATTGGTGTTAAGGCAAATAGTAGCATACTGGGTTAGGACTACAGTGGCTCACTACAGTGGACAGAGCCACTTACCATACTGGATTAGGACTACAGGGGACAGAGCCACTTACCATACTGGGTTAGAACTACAGTGGAAAGAGCCACTTACCATGCTGGGTTAGGACTACAGTGGTCAGAGCCACTTACCATACTGGGTTAGGACTACATCGGACAGAACCACTTACCATACTGGGTTAGGACTACACTGGACAGAGCCACTTACCATACTGGGTTAGGACAACAGTGGACAGAGCCACTTACCATACTGGGTTAGGAATACAGTGGATATAGCCACTTACCATACTGGGTTAGGAATACAGTGGATATAGCCACTTACCATACTGGGTTAGGACTACATCGGACAGAACCACTTACCATACTGGGTTAGGACTACAGTGGCCAGAGCCACTTACCATACTGGATTAGGACTACAGGGGACAGAGCCACTTACCATACTGGGTTAGGACAACAGTGGACAGAGCCACTTACCATACTGGGTAAGGACTACAGTGGACAGAGCCACTTACCATACCGGATTAGGACAACAGTGGACAGAGCCACTTACCATACTGGGTTGGGACTACAGTGGACAGAGCCACTTACCATACCGGATTAGGACAACAGTGGACAGAGCCACTTACCATACTGGGTTGGGACTACAGTGGACAGAGCCACTTACCATACTGGGTTAGGACTACAGGGGACAGAGCCACTTACCATACTGGGTTAGGACAACAGTGGACAGAGCCACTTACCATACTGGATTAGGACTACAGGGGACAGAGCCACTTACCATACTGGGTTAGAACTACAGTGGACAGAGCCACTTACCATACTGGGTTAGGACTACATCGGACAGAACCACTTACCATACTGGGTTAGGACTACAGTGGATATAGCCACTTACCATACTGGGTTAGGACTACAGTGGACAGAGCCACTTACCATACTGGGTAAGGACTACAGTGGACAGAGTCACTTACCATACTGGGTTAGGACTACTTACTGTACTGACAGGTTTAGGGGCCGGGCTATTTGTTGACTACTTACCGTACTGACAGGTTTAGGGGCCGGGCTATTTGTTGCCCTGGCCCTACGTCCCCCTACAGCCTGTGAAGTCCTGTTTCGTGTCTTGGGTGCTGAGGCTTTCGTAAACTGGAAAGGTAGAATAGTAATTAAAACAATTTCTACTTATTAATACAGTAAATATAAGGGAGTCTTGTTAAACATGATACAAGCTTACTATCAAATGATACCAAGATATATAAAGATGGGAAACTGTAAAATAGTAACAAAAGCCTTACAGATGAAATGCTAGACCTTGAATGGTACAGATCTAAGTATGCTGGGTAGTTGTGTGTTCATTGCAATTTTAGCTGTTTCTTTCTAAATGCATGCAAGTCAAATAAGGCATGATACTTACTGATTTAAGGACATCACTTTCACGTTTGATGACAGCAAACTCATCGTCCTCATCTTCACTAGCGATGACTACATCTGGATTGTCTGGGTACAGGCGACTAGGGATAGAAAATACATACGTTTGAAATTGCAAAAAAAGTTCAAGAGGGATAAAAAAAATACAGAAAGAAAGAAAATTGTAACAAACAAAATTTAGTTGGTTGAAAAAATGTTGTTAATTTTTACAAAAATGTTAAACAAATGAAGAGTTTGGTAGAAAATTGAAGTTGATAAAAAGATGTCTGACAAAAAAATCTTACTTTTTTAGATAAATGTGATGTACCAGCACAGAATAATAGGTAAATGATATGTATGTATACCAAAACAGAATGTATTTGTACAGAATTATAGATAAATATGAAGTACCAGCACAGAATAATAGGTAAATGATATGTATGTATACCAAAACAGAATGTATTTGTACAGAACTATAGATAAATATGAAGTACCAGCACAGAATAATAGGTAAATGATATGTATGTATACAAAAACAGAATGTATTTGTACAGAATAATAGATAAATGTGAAATACCAGCACAGAATAATAGGTAAATGATATGTATCTATACCAAAACAGAATGTATTTGTACAGAATAATAGATAAATGTGAAGTACCAGCACAGAATAATAGGTAACTGATATGTATGTATACCAAAAAAGAATGTATTTGTACAGAATAATAGATAAATGTGAAATACCAGCACAGAATAATAGGTAAATGATATGTATGTATACCAAAACAGAATGTATTTGTACAGAATAATAGATAAATGTTATGTACCATTACAGAATATAAGATCAATGTTATTTACCAATACAGAATAATAGATTAATGTTATGTACCAGTACAGAATAATAGATTAATTTAATATTCATTAAGAAAAATGTAATGTATACATTATATTTTAAAAAGTTCAATATAGGATTACTGATGATACTTTAGTACAAAGGATGTTGTTCAAATCAAGGGAAGTAACTCTTCTATCTTTGTCACTTCAGTTGCAAGAAAAAAATTATACATACTCTTTACTGGGCTTGGGGCTCACTGCAGGTGACTTGGCAGGTTTGGGGCTCACTGCAGGGGATGTTTTTGTTGAGGATGGTGATTCGTCATTTCTCTCTTGATCCAATTCCTCCCCATCGCTTTCCTCAATGGTCACTTTAGGCTTAGGAGTTCTGCCCTGTAGGTAGTAGAAAGATGCAATATAAAGCAATGATTATAGCAGTAAGGAATGTTAGTGAATGCTTTACAGCAATAAGGAATGAAAAGGAAGGCTTACAGCAATTAGGCCTGTAAAAGGAGGCTTTACAGCAATAAGGAATGTAAAGGGAGGCTTTACACTAATAAGGAGGGTAAAGGAGGCTTACAGCAATATGGAGTGTAAAGGGAGGCTTACAGCAATAAGGCATGTAAAAGGAGGCTTTACAGCAATAAAGAGTGTAAAAGGAGGCTTTACAGCAATAAGGAGTGTAAAAGGAGGCTTTACAGCAATAAGGAGGGTAAATGGAGGCTTACAGCAATAAGGAGTGTAAAGGGAGGCTTACAGCAATACGGCATGTAAAAGGAGGCTTTACAGCAATAAGGAGTGTAAAAGGAGGCTTTACAGCAATAAGGAATGTAAATGGAGGCTTATCATTAATAAGAAATGTAAAGGGAGGCTTTATAGCAATAAGAAATGTAAAAGGGAAGCTTTACAGCAATAAGGAGTGTAAAGGGAGGCTTACAGCAATGAGGCATGTAAAGGGAGGCTTACAGCAATAAGGAATGTAAAGGGAGGCTTTACAGCAATAACAAATGTAAGGGAAGGTTTACAGCAATAAAGAAGTATAAGGGGAGGCTTTACAGCAATAAGGAATGTAAATGGAGGCTTTACAGCAATACAGAATGTAAAGGGAAGGTTTACAGCAATAAGGAATGTAAAGGGATGCTTTACAGCAATAAGGAGTGTAAAAGGAGGCATATAGCAATAAGGCATGTAAAGGGAGGCTTACAGCAATAAGGAATGTAAAGGGAGGCTTTACAGCAATAACAAATGTAAGGGAAGGTTTACAGCAATAAAGAAAAGAAAAAAGTATAAGGGGAGGCTTTACAGCAATAAAGAAGTGTAAGGGGAGGCTTTACAGCAATAAGGAATGTAAAGGAAAGGTTTACAGCAATAAAGAAGTGTAAGGGGAGGCTTTACAGCAATAAGGAATGTAAGGTAAAGTTTACAGTAATAAGTGAATGTAAGATAAGGCTTTACAGTAATAAAGAAATTATAAGAAAGAAGGTAAGTTAAGTCTTTACAGAAATCAGGAAATACATGTATATCTGATGTGGTGTGATATTCAGGTCATTATATAGATCATAAACCTTTTGTTTGAAGTGAAACGATTATTTTCATAAAGTGGGGTTCTTCTGTATGTGTGTAAATATATCCTCTCATAATGGTCACCATGTGTGTCAGGTGATTATCATACAAGGAAATAATAACAAGTCTGAGTGGTTTAAATAAATTCTTTATGAGTTGTATTACATTAGATTAATCTAAATAATGATTGAGTCATCTATGAAAAATGAGTTGATATACTAAAAGTGCTTTACAATATTTAATAGGATTTTCCGAAATGAATTTGTTAATTCACTATAACGCTGACCCAAGTTATAAAAAACCAATGTTACTGAGAAATGTACTGGTGTGTCTGTATGTAGTGTTACTAAATAGCAATGGAATGGTGTCATTCCCCCTGGCTCTAGCTTGTCCCATAAACAGGTAGAGACTGCTTATATTCAGCTTTTATCAAGGTGAACTAATAAAATCAGTGCTGGTATGCTACCTATTGATAAACCTTATATTAACATTCACATGTAAAACATGTGCTCGACAAAACTTGCTGAATTTGTCATGGGACTGCCTAGTAATTATATGATTTCATTTCAAATCGTTACTTAATTTAAAATACTGAAAGATAACCTCAGGTGGATTTAAATAAGGTGAGACACGCTTTGTAAGTCTTGTTGATGCTTTACACGTGTAGCAGTATTTGGTTTCAGTGTAAGCCTGTACTACTGTTAGTTGGGGCACTGTTCTGTATTAATCCAGTAAACCTTGTATTATCCCTGAGGACAGCAGGGTTTGGGTGGACAGAACTCGGTGGCTCCTGATTCTATAAGGAAACATTAGGTGGTTAATGCTGTACAAGCCTCTAGTACCTCGTACAATAGGTAGCCGGTAAGGTAACTTACCGTACTTGTTATACGTAAGGTACCTCATGATCACTGTACTTATTAGTAAGAAGTATATTACCATATTCGTTATAGTAAAGTTAAATTGTAACAAGATATAGATTGAGCATTACTTATTCTTATACAGTAGATATTGAGACATTATGAAAATTTAATATTTCTATGTGTATACAAGTACACACAGTTGTATTTTTGTGAGTATGATGTATACAGAAGAAGTTGGCCTTGATGTGAGCCCCTTGACTGTGAGTGTGGGGTACATAGTGTAACACACTCCTTGTGTAAACACAGGTAATTTTACAGGCAGAATATAAAAAAATAAAATAACTTGATTCAATCAAAATGGAGATTATTAAAGTCAGCCCTGAATAACATTATACAACAAATGGTGGGTCCTGTCCCACACCTGTCCCACACTGTCCCACACCTGTACACTTGGCTAGGGACAGCGGCATTTAAACTAGCAGTAGTACCATACATTGAATAGAGAGTTTTACATATTGTAGTCTTACCTTACTGAACAACGATCCCATCGTAAAGTGTGAACCTTATATATATTAAGCCATAAGAGATGTTGTTTTCAGACTATATCCTCATATCTTTACAGAACTTCCTGATTTCCCAGGATTAACACACACATGTACAGGGCTGTGACTTGTGACTATACACAGCTGTAATACCTGACACATCAATCTTACCCTTAGTCAACAGGTACACTCATGTCAAAACAAGGGAGCACGTCACTAACTCATGGTTACTTGAATCCACACTCTTATAATCTTGTTGTGGTATTAAAAGTAGACAGTCTGAATCTGTTTCTTTGTTAATGATGTATAGTAATTTTGTTTTTGGTGGATGTTCACACACTAGTGATCAGTATACCGGTACATAGAGTCTTATATCTGTTGGACAAATATAACTAGGTACTAATAGGGACAAGTAGTTTGAGACAAAAACCTCCAACTAGCACTTGTATCATACATATTAGGGCACCTGGCACAGGTTAATTGCTAAATGATGAGTGGGTCACAGTTATTACACACATTTTCCATCAAACAATCTGCTTTTATTTTGACTATTTTAGGTGATTATGAATATATCCTATGCCCTTCTTACACAGCAACATACTGTACATTTGTTACACGCCTGTCCTTCACAGCAACTTGTGTCCTACAATTGTTACACGCCTGTCCTTCACAGCAACTTGTGTCCTACATTTGTTCAAGTGTTGTCCTACACAGCAATATTGTCCTACATTTGTTATTTACTTTTCCTAAATGGAAACATGTGTCTTCATGCGAGATGGTGTTTACCTCTGATGTTATGGGAGAGGAATGTTGTACAGGTTAATCCTATATATATTTAGCCACACATTTCTGCGATTTTATGGGAGAGGAATGTTGTACAGGTTAACCCTGTATATATTTAGCCACACATTTCTGCGATCTTATGGGAGAGGAATGTTGTACAGGTTAACCCTATATATATTTAGCCACACATTTCTGCGATGTTATGAAAAAGGAATGCCATGTCCATTAACATTACACCTGCCTGTTATCAACAGACAGTGATGTTGTGGTGTAGCTTAGGGATTGCGTAACATATTCTCTGCTATGACACAATGTATAGATTTCATCCGTTGCCTATTCCTAGAAGTCTTGATGAGGGATCCAATGTTATGTTATAAGAAAAAATACAGTTTTCTTCTAAATCAGTAGAGGTCAAGAAAACCACATGTAAATGATACCAGTAAAACAAAATAGTGTTCCACTTGTGTGCTATGCTCATTTCTTTTGATTTGTCTCTGATATCAGTCAATCAAAATAGTGTTCCACTTGTGTGCTATGCTCATTTCTATTGGTTTGTCTCTGATATCAGTCAATCAAAATAGTGATCCATTTTTGTGTTATGCTCACCTCTGTTAAAGGAAGACTTTTATGGGTTTGACCTTAGTTCTGTGTATCTACATGTAAAATAGAGGCAATGGGAGAACCATCTGTCTGGCTGTGGTATCACAGATCTCTAAAAAGGCTAATGACCACCTACAAGGCCATGGTGATGCTACTACATATATGCTAACTCACCATGTAGTCCTCTGTTTCCTAACCTGTTCTATTGGGCCATCACTACTCACAACAGACCATGCCACCTGTTTTGCCACTTGTTTTGCAGGGAAGCCATTTTAACAGGCACTACCATCCAATTTTGAGGAAAACTAATTTTCACTACAACATTGCCACCTGTTTTGAGGAAAACCCCTTTTCTCGTTGGTCACAATAAGTTCTGTCATAGGTATCAACCAGCTCAGCCACCTGTATGGTAGGGAAACCACATAACAACTTTCCTTTGGTATCAACCAGCCCAGCCACCCGTATGGTAGGGAAACCACATAACAACTTTCCTTTGGTATTAACCAGCCCAGCCACCTGTATGGTAGGGAAACCACAGATATCATTTTTATGATAATCTATATCCTTCCTATATTGACTTAACCACATCTGCCAATCTTATGGAAAGATGAGGAACTAAACATTAAATAATCCCTAATTTTCTGCAAAGCCAAAAATAAGTTTGTTTTTATTATATTAATTTGAGTTTAAGTAAAACAAGTTCAGTCCTAAAGATATCTGTCCTGGATTAACTGTATTGGTAATATATTCTATTGCATGTTGAATATGTCAGCAGAATAACTAAATTACTCCAAATCATATAAATGAAAATTGATACCAATTTGTTACCTGTCTGAAATTAATAAAACTTGGAGAAACCTGTGTGTAGAGTCCATACTGCCCAATGTTTACTACTCGCCCTGACCACCCAGGGGCATACTGTCCATACTTGCCAATATTCATTGCTTGCATTGACCACCCCAGTACAAAGTGTTGGGGACATACTGTCCATTCTGGCCAATGTTCAATGCTTGCTATGACCACTATAGTTACAAAGTGTTGGGGACATACTCTACATTCTGGCCAATGTTCAATTCTTGCTATGACCACTTTAGTTACAAAGTGTTGGTGACATACTCTACATTCTGGCCCATGTTCAATGCTTGCTATGACCACTATAGTTAAAAAGTGTTGGGGACATACTCCACATCCTGGCCAATGTTCACTGCTTGCAATGACCACCCCAGTACAAAGGTTTGGGGGCATACTTTACATTCTGACCAGTGTTCAATTCTTGCCATGACCACTATAGTTACAAAGTGTTGGGGACATACTCTACATTCTGGCCAATGTTCAATGCTTGCTATGACCACTTTAGTTACAAAGTGTTGGGGACATACTCTACATTCTGGCCAATGTTCACTGCTTGCATTGACCACCCCAGTACAAAGTTTTGGGGGCATACTTTACATTCTGACCAGTGTTCAATGCTTGCCATGACCACTATAGTTACAAAGTTTTGGAGTCTGTTTATACCCGACTTTGCTGTTTGGCTAACAGTACGTCCCCTATATACTCCTTATACGTACCAAGGCAAACACAACACAACACCTAAATAGCAAATAGCTGCTCCGCCGATAGCATGGACGGAGTCGTCATTTATTCATAAATATAATATGAATACAATAAATACGCATTAACAAAATAACTACTCTGACTTCATTTACCGTACACACCAACAATCCTCCCACATATACCCTTGCATGGTTCATCGCCCTACAAATGTAAAATCAAGCGTGCCACCCAACCTGAAAACCTTATTAGGCGCGACAGGAGGTGTACCAGTCCGACAATGCTTAAGGTTTTTTTTACAAAATTGATGCTGGTATTTCTTAAATATGACGATGCCGACACATACATCTGTTACATAAACATAAAATTCTGCTATAATTTTATTTCAAACTGTACTACGCCGTGAGAGTTGCGAAGCTACAGTTGTGGGATCGCACAACGTTACACGATGTGCGGTGTGCGCACGATGTGTGCACGGTGTGTGAACGATGTGTGCACAAAGTGCGAACGATAAAAAATTGGACGATCATTCCTTGCGCACATTTGTGCGGACGATCGACGAACGTTGGGCGATAACAATCGTGGTTGGTTTAAATAAAGGAATGGCTTGACAATATATACGGTTTCGTGTTTGAACATAAAATCAGATTTTTTAGTATGTTTCAATACTCTAGCTACATCTATAAGTTATCTTTCTGTCAATACTTTCTTAAATTTAGAAATGGTGTTTTGTGGGGTTTTTAAACGACCTTAATCGACAGGTGTAAATTTACAACACAGTCTCGGCTACACAGGTAAACATTGCCACTTTGTACCTGGACCGTACTTTACCCCGCCCGGGGCACTTACGTAACTCGCCAAGGTGTGAAAACCAGATGGAGGGGAGCTATAGACCAAAACTAATGCAAATAACAAATATTAAACGTCTAGTTGAGTTTTCATAACGGTCATACGGTATCATATATCAGCTCTATGTGTCAAGTACAGGCCAGGTAAAACTCGGTCACTCATCAAATTGTTATTAACCTGTTCTGTTACCGAGGAGCCAAACCCATTCTTGACAGTCTAACGGTCACTGTATACTGTATTATACGCATTGTTAACTTGTACATACTCTTAATTATAGCAGAGACATACACGTCTCTGATTTTAGTGATGAGAAATTACAGTGATATATACAGTGTACATTATTGCATACGAGCATTCCGTATTTTTTCCATTCCGTAATATTGATCAACAAATTGTACCATATCGCACAGATGTGCAGAGAGAAGCGCACAACGGGGCGAACGATTATTAAATCGCACAGTTGTTCGCTCCATGTGTGGACGATGTGCGGACGGTGTGTGAACGATGTATGCACGGTGTGAGCACGGTATTTTTGGTGCGATGTGCGTTCCCACAACTGTAGAATGAACATACATGTACCCGTAAACTACCCTTAGCATGTGCCTCAATCTGATTGGTCAAAACCTCTGCACGAGACAGGCAACTGCCCTCGTATACTCTGTGTATACAGGACAAATATTTCCTGCTATTCTCCGAAACGCAGGAAAGTAATAAGATCCTGTGTAAACAGGATGAGTGGTGATATCTTTATGGAGTTTCAGCCAACATTAATTAACTATCATCTGTTTATACTTGCACTAAACAAGTACTCTTCATGAAGTTTTTTTTTAATTGCTAACAACTAATGTATCCCAGAGTAATAAGAGATGTGAAACTTTCAACAATTCACAAACCAGGATATTGGTGCTTTGCTAAATATTTATCAACACGTTCTGTTGGTAGATAAGTGAGCTGAGACTCTATCTACATGGGTCATATACTCTGACCTTCATCAATGTTAAAAAAAATAAAAAAATCTACACACTGTCCAAACTTTGATGCTACCTATAGTGAAGATCTTAGTCTACTACCCAGACACGACCTGCTTTGATCTCTTGGTTATTGATGTACTTTCACTTTGTAATCATTGCACTTTGACTTCCATTGTTTATGTAATCTGTCTGTTCTACTTTCATTTTGAGCTTCTTCCCTTGATAAATGTTTCTCAGCAATTTCCATATTTATTACTCATACTTGATTTTATGTAACAAGTTTGCCGTAGCAGAAGTTTGTGCCCTAGTGCTGACTACACTACAGATGTTAGTCTGGTGTGGAACAGAAATAGATCGTACAGAAATATACAGAGATAATTATAAAACCATACATGATAAAGTAAGCTACAAACAATCCAGATCGTGTAATTGTGTGAAGTTGGAGATGTGTCTGAGCTAGAACAACTTGTGTGGCCCAAATCAGGAGATCGTTGTAGGATTAAAGGAAATCTATTGATTTGTTCCTTGAAGTAATTTTTAAACCCGACACATTTTACATGAAATCAATTCTGCATAAAGTTGTTAATGTTTTCTCTAATGATACAAATCTTCATACTATTGATGCTAATCTGAAGAAAATTGTCCATATTCAGCTATTTTTACAGATTTAATACAGCAATTTCTTTGTTTTCCCTGTATATACCATTGTAGATCTTTGCTCATTTTCTCAGCTTAATACTAGTAAACGAAGAAGATGAAACTTTAATGCTTCCTGAAAAATTGGAAGAATATAGTTGCTCTTTTGTCTGTCTGTCCTTCTGTCGCTCTTTCTTGTCTGGACAAAACTTTTTAAGTATACAAGGTAACTTTATTATCCCCTAAATGAAACTTCAAGGGGATATTAGGATTCTGCCAGTACATATTTTTAGAAAAAACTTTGTCATTGCTCTAACTTCATTTCCTCTTACATATGTCACAATGTGTGAATGTGATGGGATTTACACTTGTGATGCCTTGTTAAACTTAGTACACAGTATGAGGAATTAAGGTGGTGTGCAGTGCATGAAATCACAACTCTTCCTGTTAGACACAAGAGTCATCCCCTCTTTCTATAGAGATGGCATTTCTGAATCAAGGTTGGTTTGGGGAGCATCTATCATTTCAACAGATTCTCTTGTTTTTTACAAAATATAACAGGACTTTTGCTATATCTGTATACCTACCATACCAATAAGAATTCCCTTGTTTTCAAACACTTTGAAGGCATCGCTTTCTGGTCTTTTCTTTGTCACTTGACCTCTGACGTCGGAGGGGCTAGTGGGCTTTTCCTCGAAAGCCTTTATTCTGTTCTTGACAGATACATCCTTTTCTTCAGAGGGTTCCCTGTCTTGTCTCCTGTACCATATAAAACATAATTTTACAATTGTGACATCGTGAAGTTTTTCACTACATTTTTCTCTTTAGATTACAGCAAAATTTTATGACCTCTTTTTTTTTTCTTTTTTTCTCTCTCAATAATATGAAATTTGGAAAAGTGCAACTCCAATTATTTTCACAAAAGTGTTTCATGTTTACTAACAACTGTCAGTATGATTTGGGAAGCAATGGAAAGAGTAGGGCCAGATTTTTCTTATATTATCAGTAATACTTGTTACAATTTTGACTATTTATGTTCTTGAAGTTTCAAGAGAGAAAGCAGAGATATTTTACAGCTGGTATTTGTGACATCTGTAATCATGCAGACTACAATGTGAAGGATAAAGACGAGCAATGCACAGGTCTACATGTACATGTATACGTACAACTGGTATAATTTTATAGATACCATATTTTACCACCAATACAGTCATACTCAAGATCATACCCACCCCACAAACCGCCTTAAAAAGATTTAAGCCTGTTTCAGTTTGCATGCCTTTATTACTGTACCCAGGAGAGGAAGCTAGCTTACCCTCAGATGTTGTATTATATTCTGTACCACGGAGAGGAAGGTAGCTTACCCTCAGATGTTGTATTATATTCTGTACCCAGGAGAGGAAGCTAGCTTACCCTCAGATGTTGTATTATATTCTGTACCACGGAGAGGAAGGTAGCTTATCCACTGATGTTGTATTGTATTCTGTACCACGGAGAGGAAGGTAGCTTACCCTCTGATGTTGTATTGTATTCTGTACCCAGGAGAGGAAGGTAGCTTATCCACTGATGTTGTATTACATTCTGTACCCAGGAGAGGAAGGTAGCTTACCCACTGATGTTCTATTATATTCTGTACCCAGGAGAGGAAGGTAGCTTACCCTCCGATGTTATATTATATTCTGTACCCAGGAGAGGAAGGTAGCTTATCCACTGATGTTCTATTATATTCTGTACCCAGGAGAGGAAGGTAGCTTACCCACCGGTGTTGTATTATATTCTGTACCCAGGAGAGGAAAGTAGCTTACCCACCGATGTTGTATTATATTCTGTACCCAGGTGTGGAAGGTAGCTTACCCAACGATGTTGCATTATATTCTATACCCAGGCACCGATGTTGTCTTATATTCTGTACCCAGGAGAGAAAGGGAGCTTACCCACTAAGGTTGAATTATATTTTGTACCCAGGAGAGGAAAGTAGCTTACCCAACGATGTTGTATTACATTCTGTACACAGGAGAGGAAGGAAGCTTACCCAACGATGTTGTATTATATTCTGTACACAGGAGTGGAAGGTAGCTTACCCACCGGTGTTGTATTATATTCTGTACACAGGAGAGGAAGGTAGCTTATCCACTGATGTTCTATTATATTCTGTACCCAGGAGAGGAAGGTTGCTTACCCACCGGTGTTGTATTATAATTTGTACCCAGGAGAGGAAGGTAGCTTACCCACCGATGTTCTATTACATTCTGTACCCAGGAGAGGAAGGTAGCTTACCCAACGATGTTCTATTATATTCTGTACCCAGGAGAGGAAGGTAGCTTACCCACCAATGTGGTATTATATTCTGTACACAGGAGTGGAAGGTAGCTTACCCACCGATGTTCTGTTACATTCTGTACCCAGGAGAGGAAGGTAGCTTATCCACTGATGTTGTATTATATTCTGTACCTGGGAGAGGAAGGTAGCTTACCCACCGATGTTCTATTACATTCTGTACCTGGGAGAGGAAGGTAGCTTATACACTGATGTTGTATTACATTCTGTACCAAGTAGAGGAAGGTAGCTTACCCACCAATGTTGTATTACATTCTGTACCCAGGAGAGGAAGGTAGCTTACCCAACGATGTTGTATTATATTCTGTACCATGGAGAGGAAGGTAGCTTATCCACTGATGTTCTATTATATTCTGTACACAGGAGTGGAAGGTAGCTTACCCAACGATGTTGCATTATATTCTATACCCAGGCACCGATGTTGTATTATATTCTGTACCCAGGAGAGAAAGGGAGCTTACCCACTAAGGTTGAATTATATTTTGTACCCAGGAGAGGAAGGTAGCTTACCCACCAATGTTGTATTACATTCTGTACCCAGGAGAGGAAGGCAGCTTACCCAACGATGTTGTATTATATTCTGTACACAGGAGTGGAAGGTAGCTTACCCACCGGTGTTGTATTATATTCTGTACACAGGAGAGGGAGGTAGCTTATCCACTGATGTTCTATTATATTCTGTACCCAGGAGAGGAAGGTAGCTTAGTATATACCCACCGGTGTTGCATTATATTCTTGTTCATAGGAAGTAGTATGTCTTAAACACCAGTGATATACATGGACTTGAGAGAAAACACAGGTTTACCATAGAATGCACCACTGGTACCTGTCCACTCACAACTTCCTTCCTGTCTATCAAACCTACAGTTGTATGATTCAGGCTGTTTCCCCCGGGGTTGTACTGCTGGGTGTATTGTATGTAGGAAAACAATGTACTGTGCATCACTGAGATATCTCATTAATAAGTAGAGATAAATACAATCTGGTAATAGTTTATAGTTCTTAAGTATGTTAGTAATACAATGAGAAATGTATATTTTCAATTATGGACGTTGATGAGGTAGATAGTTTAAGGTGATAACTATACCAACATAATAATTGAGTGAAAAGTTCCTAATTTTTGTAAAGTTCCTAATATCATACAAAATACCATAAATGTATGGTGTTTTTTTTTATATTGATAAGAGTTTCTTTATTTTGATGTCAAACAAAAATCAAATGACAAATGGACACGATACATATAAAGTATCTTGACTTTAAAACTTTCAAAAATCAGTGATGGAAATACGTCTTTATATAATTTGATAAGAGATGTGATTGTTGTTATAAGTTAAAAAAAAACAAGGCATGCCAATATGTCAAGCAGATGTATTAGGGATACCTTCTGTATAGTGACTGGTACTTCACAGTAGAGATGATTAACATGTGACAGTTATAGTGAATAGGTAAGACCAGTAGTAGAAACATAACCAGTATATATAGTAGAGAGATTATATGTGTGGTAATTATTGGTATAGATATATACCAACCTACCTCAATACCACAGGTTTGTTTGTGGCATCTGAATCAAGACCAGGTCTGAAAGGAGTCATAAATTATATTATGCTTAAATAGGTACTTAAATATTGTTTTTCATTTGTGCTGTTCAAACAACAGGTTGTACTTTCTGTACAAGCAAAATAGTTTCTTGATAAAGATCAAATTATTCTTTTGTACGAGCTGCAGATTCTAGTTTCTGTACAAGCAGAAATTTCTGTATTACACATTGTTTAAGACATGTATCTATGAACCAGGACAGCCTACAATGTCTAGTAAAGATGTGCATCAATACGTTTGAAGTATTGGTACTTGTTTATCTGGCTTTTTCCATCAGAGTCTTAATGTTATCATACTTATTCATGACTGGCTTAATGTAATGATACTTGACACATTTAGAAGTCTCCTTTTCCAGTTGCCAGGCTGTCTGTCTACTCAATATATACTATGGTTACTCTACTGTTACATAAGTCTGTAACAGTTTATTTAGACCCAGACCACTGCCAGTATATAATATGGTTACTATGGTTACTCTACTGTTACATAAGTCTGTAACAGTTTATGTAGACCCAGACCACTGCCAGTATAGACTATGGTTACTCTACTATTACATAAGTCTGTAACAGGAAGTATTTAGACCCAGACCACTACCAGTATAGACTATGGTTACTATGGTTACTCTACTGTTACATAAGTCTGTAACAGTTTATGTAGACCCAGACCACTGCCAGTATAGACTATGGTTACTCTACTGTTACATAAGTCTGTAACAGGAAGTATTTAGACCCAGACCACTACCAGTATAGACTATGGTTACTATGGTTACTCTACTGTTACATAAGTCTGTAACAGGAAGTATACTCTCATTCTCATGGCATTTCAGGAACAGACAATAGGAATACAATACTATGTTATTAAAATACATATTTGACATAATGTTGCCATTCTCCTTCCTTTCCCCCCTCCCTTTCTTCTTCTTGCCTCCTGCTCCGTTCTTTTCCCTCCATTTTTCCCTCCATTTCTCCCTTCCCCTACATTATTTTCCATGTTTCCTCCCACCCCCACCCCACCCCCAACTTCTCTGTCTCTCTCTATCATCTCTTCCGTACTTCTCCCTCCCACTTCAAATCTAATATAATTCCCACTGGATATGTTTTGGATGAGAGGGTAGATGAAGAGATTACAAGGATTTATCTTGCCTTTAACTTATAGCCAGGCCTTGGACTGGAAGCAGGAAGCTAGTGCTTCTGTATCAAAACTGAAATCTTTCTTCACATCAACCCTGTGGCCTCAAGTACCTACTGGTGCACTCCCGAGATAACTCCAGATGTACATTTAGTTAGAGTTCTTTTCCTACACTAACACTGCTTACAAAAAGATTGTAACATTTTGAAGTTGTTTTTGAATTAATTGGGAGATTCTGTCTGCTACATTACCTCTGTCCATATATTAGGAAAGATATTGGTACATAAAATTTGCATAAAATGTCTGAAAACCTGGGTGATATGGGCTGTATAAGACAATACATAGAATACATGGAACATTCTCATTGTGAACAATTATAAAATAAGATGTAATTATTCCAGCCATCTGATTAACTTTGGTAACAGCTTTATCATCAAAGGGAATGTGACAAAACCTTGATACAGTGAGCAGACAAAGATGCTAGCTACAAGGGCAAACCCTTTGATGTGTGTGTTCATTATAAAGCCAGAAATATTCCCCTGCGAACTCTAGGCCTGAGAGATGTATACTCGTTATATACCATTACACTGTGTAACCCCTGTAGGTATCTCAGCTTCCCCATACTCCACAAACTGGGGAAGTGAGTAAAAGTGGAGCTGCATGGCTAGTTTTGATGCCATTGCCAATGTGTAAGATCCTTTTTCACTGGTATAGATTTTATCTGCATTAGCAAGCACCTGCGATGTAATATCACTTCTGACACACATGTACCGGTATGTGTAGTGGGGAGGCAGGCACGGTATGTGTAGTGGGGAGGCAGGCACGTGTACAGGACCTTTACACAGAGCCTTGTTTACACATATCTTAAATAACTTTAGAAACTGCCATAGTTTAAAACTTGTTTAAAGATGCATACAAAAAGTAATAAAAAAGACACAAAT
Source organism: Mizuhopecten yessoensis (assembly GCF_002113885.1). Classification (NCBI taxonomy): domain Eukaryota; kingdom Metazoa; phylum Mollusca; class Bivalvia; order Pectinida; family Pectinidae; genus Mizuhopecten; species Mizuhopecten yessoensis. The sequence continues at coordinate 730,551 of NW_018405992.1, forward strand.
TATTGGATTTCAACTGCATGCCCCTTTAGAGTAAGGCCTTAATACAGCCTGTGTCAGTGTCTATAGTGTTACAGTTGTCATACAACATCCATTTATTCAGCTTATTAAAAATCGGAGGTTAAAAGGAGACAAAAGGTCATTTGTAGGACATTTATTGGTGCCATCTTATTTCATTTGTTATATAATGGTGTGTATCGGTAAGTCCATGGTTTGTCAGGCGTGACCAAATTTATCATTTGTTATATAATCGTGTGTATCAGTAGCGGTAAGTCCATGGTTTGTCAGGCGTGACCAAATTTATCCAAGCTTCAATGCTTGTGTATTCCTTATCAGTGGAGATGGGAGATGCAGCTTTATACATGTATTAACTACAGGACCTCAACCCATGGACATGGTAGAATCAGAGTATGGAACATACTGCTGGGTCTTTTTCCTTGGCACAGTGTAGCAGTAAAAATGAAAACCCTTTATCTTCAAAAGTGAACTGAAAGCTTGCCCCTTTTCCATCTATTTGTTTCTCCTTCCTCGATAGTGAACTGACAGCCTCCTCTCTACCCCCCTTTCCCTCATATAGTGAACTTGTCTCCCCCCCCCCCCCCCCCCCCCACCAGAACGCATAGGAAATTTGTAAGTAAATGATACTTATATATTGGAACATGTAGAAAGCTATCAGTATAATTATTTATTATTCTGTATAAAAGCTATCCAACTTGGCAGTAATATTTTACAGGGAGGAAGACACCTAAATGCCCCATTTCGTTTCATACATTTTATATTTACACTCGATAACCGGACCCTTTGCCCGAGCTAGTTTGTAACATGTAGACTACACAATGTTATATACACACACACTTTGTCTATACTTACTCCTCTTTCTGTTTGTCTTCCTCTTCATTAAGAGGTTTTACTTCCTCCCCACTCTGCCTTCCATCTTCATTGCTAACAAGTGTCTTTACGGTATCCTCTGATGCCTTTGCATCGCTTGATCGGCGTTTTTTACGACGACAACAACATTGAAATATAGCAACCAGCAACGACATACTGACGAGTGCGGTTACAGTACTTACGATGGTCACAACCATCTTAGACATAGACTTGTCCTTATGTCGCTCACGGTCACCTACCTCCTGACTCAAGGCCTCAGACTTGGCCAAGTCACCCTCTGCTCCACTCAGTTTCAAACTGTTGTAAAACTTGGAGGAAGTTTGTGAAGTTTTAATTTGTGGTGGCTCTCTGCTCTGTAAACTTGCATGGAAGAGCGTGTGTTTTGACCGGTGGAAAACGGAAGGACTATCCACTTCCTTATCTGTGTAAACACCTAGATCAGAATCACTGCTGCGTTCTGGATGACTAACCCTCTCTGTGGCAGTCAGTTTCTGTAATAAGACTGATTGAGTGTAGTCATTATCACTCTGTTGATCAGTTAGCAGGGACGGCTGGGGGTGGCCAGAACTCCCTGGGACCCAGACAGCCCCTACACAGATCACAAGGAAACACAAATACACACTAGAAACTGTATCCCGCATCCTCAGTAGCCCTGCACTTACACACTGATAACTGGCTCCACAGAAACAACTCACACAAATTTCTTTATGAATAATAAAACACTATCACTTTCACATATATGTGAACCACATGGTACACATTTGTAAATTCCAGCTAGCAATAAATATTCCTGGTATTCGCAGTGTAACCAATTCTCTTTGAGAAATAATATCACTCCTTGTTTATTTTCTTTTACAGAAATACACACATATATTCCTATTTACAACAAATACAAATTTGGATCCAGCATTTTTGTTTTCCTATGGTAGAAATAAATCCAAGGGATCCACACTACAGGAACATGAGGGCTCTCTATCGAATTAACACCCAAGCCTGCCAATACATCACCTAGCCCAATGTGTTTGTACCAGTCTTTTTTTTGTTGAGTGTATTCCAAGGAATTAGTGGAGGCTGCTGCTACCTGTGGATGAGCAGTGATTTGACAGTAGTGCTGGGGCTTACATAAACAGCCCTGGGGTGAGGTCAGCATCAGTCTCGCTCTCTCTCCACAGGCTGTACAAACATAGGTACTGTGGTATACATACCCTGAGACTATGTGTATCCATGCTCACCTGAACAATGTACACACTGCCATCTCTACAGTAAAATATTTACGCTGAACAATATCTGTTTATTGCTGGGATACTTTAATCTGTTGGATGTTGTCTGTGTAATGATGCAATTTATCTGTAGACAGTCCAGTAAAGTTCATGTACAGCTGGGCTGTATCTTCACTTCAAGGATATAGGGCTGAAAGAAAAGCTTTTCATTAGTTCCTATATAATGCAAAATGAGAATTTTTATTAGATAAAAAACTTCAAAGTGCAACCTGTAATATCATCTGACTGTGCAGGAAATAATAAGTATTTTTTGTCTGTTTAAATTAAGATGTTTTAATAAATGCCCTCATCAACTTTTTACAATATCGTGTTCTGTTTGTACATATAAATGTGCGTCCAAATATATATTCCCCTTTTGTCGTCACTCCAGCAACTTCAAACCTGAAAGGATCTTGATTCCACTTGGCATATTGGTCAGGTATGAGAATACCTTGAACAAGGTTGTGTTTCAGGGTGCTAAGGTTAAATTCACCATTGGTACTTATATAAGAATATTGCAGTAATATGCAGGTATTACATATTCATAAATTAATCAATCAGATTTAGGCAGTTTTTATTGCTGTCTGTATTTCGTTTTTAATGGAAGAAAATGCAGACACAATGATGTTAATTATCAGAGGATGAAGTTGTTGGTGTGAGACATAACGAGGTACTGTTAGATATATAATCTTTAACCACATGCGAGGTGATCTTCTTCTTCTTCTTCTTTGACTTTATTCCTCCATAAATGAAGAGTACATATATATGAAAATGTAATAATATTTTGACAAAGAATTAGAAAAAATAGTAGATATCAATAAAGTGTAGGCATAGCAAAGGTTACATAAATGACATATATTGATCGTACTAGATCAAGGCGTCAATGAGGAAAAATACATTAAACAGGAAATAAAAGAAGGGAAAAAAAATATAAATACATGTTTGAGACAAATTCAATTTGATTGTATATATACACACTTACTGGAAAGTGAATTCAGCAGCTTTGACAGAAAAGCAACAGCACTCGTATGCAAACCTAGTGCAACACTCATCATCCGGGAATAGTTCCCGTATATTATCAGGAATGTGCCCTAATAGGATACAAAGAATTTCCTGTCTTTCTAAACTATCAAGTTTGACATACAACTCAACCGGATAATTGTTTACAATATCAGTCACGGAAGGTAACCAAATCTGGATGTCTACAATCAAGTAAGCAACGAGCCAGAGCATCCTGAGACATTGGTTTACATTTAGCACATAACAGCTCACAGTATGGGCTTATTAACCACAAATTCACTACTCTATTGCAAATATGAGATTGAAAAGGAAATAACTGTTTCCACAGAAACCAAAGAGACGACGGACAAAGTGTTCCATGCAAATATAGGAATCGACAAAAATCGTCACAATTGTTCAGGCGCTCATACCATTCTGATTGTTCTTTTGAACAAATAGCATTTTTAACAAAAAAAATCCACGACTGTTTGGAAGGGGAAAAAGCTTCTTCCAAGAAATAGTTCAAGAACTCTTCCAGACCATATTTTAAAATAATGAACCAGATGTCGTAAATGACACCTTTAGTACTTTTATAAACACATAGGTGTTTCTGGTACAACCGTAATAAAAATAGCTGTTTTACAGTAGCTGAAGTTCTCAGACGACACAAAGAACCAAAGAATCGAAGTTTAGACTGTTCTACTTTCGCCTTCAGTGACGTTAGCCCCAACATACCAAGTGCCATGTCAGAACGTGTTCTGAAGGGAAAACACTGAATGACTTTGGCACTTTGTGATTGACGTTATATATCAATGAATAACATTGATTCCTTTAATTTATGTAACATGTACTGTAATTACTCATTGTGATGTAAGAATTTAGATGACAGATACTGACATCATGGCATTATGACATCACATTGAAGATATAGTGTACATGAAGCCAAAATAGTGGCATTGCAGACTTGATGTCCGGGGAAACCTGTTTTCACTAATCTTACCTTCCTTCTGAGTTATGTGATGTATATGGTAATTAATGTGATGTAGGGATTGAACGGCGTAACAGGCTTCATGTTTCATACCAACATGATAATTTAAAAACCGCCGTTCAATCCATATATCTACATTTTACTCTAGAACAATTGTTAAATTTCATTTATTTGTTCAATAATAAAATTCATTTATTTACTGCGTTTTGTATATGTGTCGTCCTTTAAACGATATTGGGGGAACAGACCTATTTTAATCAAATTGATGCCAATAATTAACCGTAGTCATTTGAGCGTTTGATAAACCATGTGTTACGTCACGAGAGTTTTTTCTTTCATATTCAAATGAAATGCATTTCTGCTGGTAATGTTCATATAGTGGATTGCAGCACAAATGTAAATATAGAGTAATGAATTTGTTTCCATTTCAAAGAAGACTTAGGAGTATTGCTTCCATAAAATGAAAACTTTAATCTAGTTCCATATACATCACACATGCATCAGAAACTCCAGTAAGGTCCTTAAGTTATTGATATTCATAACATGATTTTGAATTTAAAGTTTTGGGGATGTAATAATTTGTATTGGCTTGGTGTAAAGCTATTGATTTGAACCATCTCTGCCTGATTTAACTGACGTGTTTCAATAGGCCCGAGGTTAAATTCTCAAGTTACTTATGATTAGCTTAATTTACATCTTTGCCATTAATCGCCACATCATGTCTAATTTAAGGATTGTGTTTTAAAATTAAGTTATTTTCCTTTAGCTAAGGTGATAAATTAGATTTATTCAACAGATAAAATGGATTCTTAAATCTATAATCAAGACAAAGTGATGGAAACAATTTTTCAGTGAATGAGCATTCAATTATTGCTATGGCAACAAGAGGCCTGGTGCTGCACCGACATAATGGATGGGCAGTAAGTCTGCCGAGACCTGCATTTGATGGCTAACTTCTGTTTTAGCAGCTAAACCAGGAGCTGACTTTTATTGATTATTAAATGGATTTTGTTCAGGTTATTCCTATAAGTCAAAAATGGTAATAAACTCTGAAAAAATGAAGTATTATAAAATTAAACCAGATGAAGCATTCAGAATGTTGACACCTAAAATGATAGACTGGAATCATCAACGGGTTGACTATAGGAAATCATTAAAACACTCAAAACAATCACCTCTCAATCTGTGGCTGGCTTTTCTGTCCCCTTGTCTGCCATACTCCCACCTCGACTCGCACAGTCCCGGCTCCGACCTTTGATGTTTTATCCCTCAGTACTATAAATATGATCATTTAGAGACACTTGCCTGACTGGCCCTGTATATGGTGTGGCCCTATTGTCCTAACTGCTGTGACAGACCTCAGGCTGACTCATCCCCAGGCCAGCCACAGGCTAATACAGCCGTGGGGACAATTTTATTTAGCACAATATTTTCTACTAACTGCTTTGTTTGTTTGAATAAGGAATCCAAATAGTCTGTACAATAATCATAATTATATGTAGGGGTCTTATTCATTTATTTGGTTTTCATACCTTAGTAGTGAGACAATCATATCTGTCCATTCCCTTGTCCTGATGAAATCTTCACCATCTTCACCGTAACATTTATAGTTCCCTTCAGATTAAGAAATTTGAAGTATTTTAACCAACAAATGTTTGTTTTCTTTAAAGCTGTTCGAAATATTGCTAGATATATTTACAAGAACACTGTATAACGGATGAGTCATCTCAACATATCCTGTTTGATTGAGACATTATCTTCACAAGACAAGCTGTCTAGTGCTGTAGATGACATCTAGTACTTACTGCTTATTTGATGGATATTTAAACGACAGAATCCTGATTAGTTGAATCTTTATTTAAATCTAAAGTTTATTCTCTTATATAAATACTTTTATGTTGATGAATCTGTTTTTCTAAGAATTACTGGATTAGTATCCTGATTGGAATGTATATGTGACGAGACACAGCCAGCTAATGATGGTTGATGATAAGAGTAAGTTGTGTATTAGGAGGTAGATAGGTATTTAGGTAGGTGGTAGAGAATGTTAATGAGTCCCATATCAGGACAGACCCCTAGTATCATAACTGCAAACTAGCCAGGAACCTGTCACCCCTAGTACACTCTGTATCACATACAAACTAGCCAGGGGCCTGTCACCCCTAGTATCACATAAAAACTAGCCAGGGGCCTGTCACTCCTACTATCATATCTACAAACGAGCCAGGGGCCTGCCAACCCTTGTATCACATACAAACTAACATGGGGCCTGTCACCCCTAGTATCACATACAAACCAGTAAGGGGACTGTCACCCCTAGTATCACATAAAAACTAGCCAGGGGCCTGTCACTCCTACTATCATATCTACAAACTAGCCAGGGGCCTGCCAACCCTTGTATAACATACAAACTAACATGGGGCCTGTCACCCCTAGTATCACATACAAACTAGCCAGGAACCTGTCACCCCTAGTACACTCTGTATCATATACAAACTACCATGGGGCCTGTCACCCCTAGTATCACATACAAACCAGTAAGGGGCCTGTCACCCCTAGTATCACATAAAAACTAGCCAGGGGCCTGTCACTCCTAGTATCATATCTACAAACTAGCCAGGGGCCTGCCAACCCTTGTATCACATACAAACTAACATGGGGCCTGTCACCCCTAGTATCACATACAAACTAGCCAGGGGCCTGTCACCCCTATTATCACATACAAACTAGCCAGGGGCCTGACACCCCTAGTATCATATCTACAAACTAGTCAGGGGCCTGCCACCCCTAGTATCACATACAAACTAACATGGGGCCTGTCACCCCTAGTATCACATACAAACTAGCCAGGGGCCTGTCACCCCTAGTATCACATACAAACTAGCCAGGGGCCTGACACCCCTAGTATCATATCTACAAACTAGTCAGGGGCCTGCCACCCCTAGTATCACATACAAACTAACATGGGGCCTGTCACCCCTAGTATCACATACAAACTAGTCAGGGGCCTGCCACCCCTAGTATCACATACAAACTAGCATGGGGCCTGTCACCCCTAGTATCACATACAAACTAGTCAGGGGCCTGCCACCCCTAGTATCACATACAAACTAGCCAGGGGCCTGCCACCCCTAGTATCACATACAAACTAGCCAGGGGCCTGACACCCCTAGTATCATATCTACAAACTAGTCAGGGGCCTGCCGACCCTTGTATCACATACAAACTAACATGGGGCATGTCACCCCTAGTATCACATACAAACTAGCCAGGGGCCTGTCACCCCTATTATCACATACAAACTAGCCAGGGGCCTGACACCCCTAGTATCATATCTACAAACTAGTCAGGGGCCTGCCACCCCTAGTATCACATACAAACTAACATGGGGCCTGTCACCCCTAGTATCACATACAAACTAGTCAGGGGCCTGCCACCCCTAGTATCACATACAAACTAGCCAGGGGCCTGCCACCCCTAGTATCACATACAAACTAGCCAGGGGCCTGACACCCCTAGTATCATATCTACAAACTAGTCAGGGGCCTGCCGACCCTTGTATCACATACAAACTAACATGGGGCATGTCACCCCTAGTATCACATACAAACTAGCCAGGGGCCTGTCACCCCTATTATCACATACAAACTAGCCAGGGGCCTGACACCCCTAGTATCATATCTACAAACTAGTCAGGGGCCTGCCACCCCTAGTATCACATACAAACTAACATGGGGCCTGTCACCCCTAGTATCACATACAAACTAGTCAGGGGCCTGCCACCCCTAGTATCACATACAAACTAGCATGGGGCCTGTCACCCCTAGTATCACATACAAACTAGTCAGGGGCCTGCCACCCCTAGTATCACATACAAACTAGCCAGGGGCCTGCCACCCCTAGTATCACATACAAACTAGCCAGGGGCCTGACACCCCTAGTATCATATCTACAAACTAGTCAGGGGCCTGCCGACCCTTGTATCACATACAAACTAACATGGGGCATGTCACCCCTAGTATCACATACAAACTAGCCAGGGGCCTGTCACCCCTATTATCACATACAAACTAGCCAGGGGCCTGACACCCCTAGTATCATATCTACAAACTAGTCAGGGGCCTGCCACCCCTAGTATCACATACAAACTAACATGGGGCCTGTCACCCCTAGTATCACATACAAACTAGTCAGGGGCCTGCCACCCCTAGTATCACATACAAACTAGCATGGGGCCTGTCACCCCTAGTATCATATACAAACTAGCCAGGGGCCTGCCACCCCTAGTATCATATACAAACTAGCCAGGGGCCTGTCACCCCTAGTATCATATACAAACTAGTCAGGGGCCTGCCACCCCTAGTATCATATACAAACTAGCCAGGGGCCTGTCACCCCTAGTATCATATACAAACTAACATGGGTCCTGTCACCCCTAGTATCATATCCACAAACTAGTCAGGGGCCTGCCACCCCTAGTATCATATCCACAAACTACCATGGGGCCTGTCACTCCTAGTGTCACATACAAACTAGTCAGGGGCCTGCCACCCCTATCACATACAAACTAACATGGGGCCTGTCACCCCTAGTATCATATCGACAAACTAGCCAGGGGCCTGCCACCCCTAGTATCATATACAAACTACCAAGGTTCCTGTCACCCCTAGTATCATATCCACAAACTACCCTGGGGCCTGTCACGCCTAGTGTCACATACAAACTAGCCAGGGGCCTGTAACCCCTATTATCACATAAAAACTAGCCAGGGGCCTGTCACCCTTAGTATCATATCTACAAACTACCATGGGGCCTGTCAACCAGCCAGGGGCCTGTCACCCCTAGTATCATATCTACAAACTAGCCAGGGGCCTGTCACCCCTATTATCACATAAAAACTAGCCAGGGGCCTGTCACTCCTAGTATCATATCTACAAACTAGCCAGGGGCCTGCCAACCCTAGTATCACATACAAACTAACATGGGGCCTGTCACTCCTAGTATCACATACAAACTAGCCAGGGGCCTGTCACCCTTAGTATCATATCTACAAACTACCATGGGGCCTGTCACCCCTAGTATCACATACAAACTAGTAAGGGGCCTGTCACCCCTAGTATCATATCTACAAACTAGTAAGGGGCCTGCCACCCCTATTATCATATACAAACTAGCTATCATATCTACAAACTACCATGGGGCCTGTCAACCTAGTCAGGGGCCTGCCACCCCTAGTATCACATACAAACTAACATGGGGCCTGTCACTCCTAGTATCACATACAAACTAGCCAGGGGCCTGCCACCCCTAGTATCACATACAAACTAGTCAGGGGCCTGTCACCCCTAGTATCATATCTACAAACAAGTAAGGGGCCTGCCACCCCTAGTATCATATACAAACTAGTAAGGGGCCTGTCACCCCTAGTATCATATCTACAAACTAGTCAGGGACCTGCCACCCCTAGTATCACATACAAACTAACATGGTGCCTGTCACCCCTAGTATCACATACAAACTAGCCAGGGGCCTGACACCACTAGGATCATATCTACAAACTAGTCAGGGGCCTGCCCCCCCTAGTATCACATACAAACTAGCCAGGGGCCTGTCACCCCTATTATCACATACAAACTAGCCAGGGGCCTGACACCCCTAGTATCATATCTACAAACTAGTCAGGGACCTGCCACCCCTAGTATCACATACAAACTAACATGGGGCCTGTCACCCCTAGTATCATATCTACAAACTAGTCAGGGACCTGCCACCCCTAGTATCATATACAAACTACCATGGGGCCTGTCACTCCTAGTGTCACATACAAACTACCATGGGGCCTGCCACCCCTAGTATCACATACAAACTAGTAAGGGGCCTGCCACCATAGTATCATATCTACAAACTAGTCAGGGGCCTGCCACCCCTAGTATCACATACAAACTAGTAAGGGGCCTGCCACCATAGTATCATATCTACAAACTAGTCAGGGACCTGCCACCCCTAGTATCATATACAAACTAGTAAGGGGCCTTTCACCCCTAGTATCACATACAAACTAGCCAGGGGCCTGTCACCCCTAGTTTCACATACAAACTAGCCAGGGGCCTGTCACCCCTAGTATCGCATACAAACTAGTCAGGAGCAGACTTTGTGTTCACATTGTTATATACCATAATACTGTTTTTTTTATCTCAGTCTCTTAACTAAACTCAAAGCCTTCACTTCTTCTGATGTTGTCTATAGTGAACTGTTGGATCTATGTGGTTGTCTATAGTGAACTGTTGAACTGCTGTGGTTGTCTTTAGTGAACTGTTGGAATGACTGTTGGTGTCTATAGTGAACTGTTTAACTGCTGTGGTTGTCTATAGTGAACTGTTGAACTGCTATGGTTGTCTATAGTGAACTGCTATGGTTGTCTATAGTGAACTGTTGGATCAACTGTTGTTGTCAATAGTGAACTGTTGAACTGATGTGGTTGTCTATGGTGAACTGTTGTTGTCTATAGTGAACTATTTGAACTGCTGTGGTTGTCTATAGTGAACTGTTGGTTCAACTGTTGTTGTCAATAGTGATCTGTTGAACTGATGTGGTTGTCTATGGTGAACTGTTGTTTTCTATAGTGAACTATTTGAACTGCTGTTGTTGTCTATAGTGAACTTTTTGAACTGCTGTGGTTGTCTCTAGTGAACTGTTGAACTGCTGGGGTTGGCTATAGTGAACTGTTGAACTGCTGTGGTTGTCTATGGTGAACTGTTGAACTGCTGTTGTTGTCTATGGTGAACTGTTGAACTGATGTGGTTGACTATGGTGAACTGTTGAACTGCTGTTGTTGTCTATAGCGAACTGTTGAACTGTTGTGGTTGGTTGAACTGCTGTGGTTGTCTATGGTGAACTGTTAGATCTACTGTTGTTGTCTATAGTGAACTATTTGAACTGCTTTGGTTGTCTATAGTGAACTGTTGGATCGACTGCTGTGGTTGTCTATGGTGAACTTATATAAACATTTATAACATTTCAAAACAGATATTTGTTGTTCATTTGTAGATGCATATATGTTAATGATATGAAAATCTTCTACAATTAAAATGGCATGAATTGCGTTTGTTGGATGTTATGAATCATCTACTTGCTTGAACTCAGATTAGTATTGAAGAGTGGTCAGATTTAAACATTTCTCTTTTCATTCTCCTTTCCTAAGAAAAAACTGAAATTTTTATTTACTTGTCAGGTAAGAATTTGAAGACTTTCAAACATGCATTGGGCTCTGTATTACTTGTCAGTATTTACAGAAACATTCTAGTGGATGTGTGGGCTGGGTAGTAACATTGATGGGAATACCATGTCTGCCTCTCACAGCGTAGCAGGCCAAGTCAGGCTAGAACTACTCTCATGGAATTTTGACAGATCCGTTGGCAAAGTTTCTAACATTTGCATAGACCTAACATACTGTAAGGAAATAACTGTTCATTGTAAGCAAAGAGATAAATACTTATACAGTACATGTGAACTATTATATTTCAGAAACATATTGTAACATTTTCCCCAATATTCTACATTTGTGAAACTTCATGCAGTTAGCAGTAAACATTTCGAACATTTTAATTGTGAAGCCTGCTGAAATAAAATGAAATCAATATTTTAACTTTTTCACTTCATCATGTGGAATTTAATGTTTTGAAAACCTATGCTGACCCTGATTTTTGTAGATGACAATGTCAGCATGGTGTTTGTAATGGATGTAGTTAGTCAGTGGAGACTTGGAGAGGGATGGTGAAACTGTCTGGTTTTTTCCTGTCCTATCTACATGACCTGATCTCCTGGTGGTTATGTACGGTATCTGATGAAAACATAGACTGGAGATAAAATTTCCCAAAATACATTGTGTCAAAGTTGTATCCTAGGGGTTCTAGATGAAGGCTAACAGATAAAATATGCGACAGTATCATCATCATCATCATCATCATCATCAAGTGCATCTACCAGAATAATCTGTACATTTGGAATAACCTCTGCTAGGTTACCTTTTGTATTTATCTGTTGAAGAAAGTTGTTTATGTGAATTCATTTCTTTATTATGTACTTTTTCAAGGAACTCAAATACTGTAACTACTCTGCAAGTGTTAATACACAGCCACCATGGGTGTTAATTTTTCCGAGCAAGTAAGTTGAGAGTGGGCTGAGCCAGTAAGGTGAGAGTTGGGCTGAGCCAGTAAGGTGAGAGTTGGGCTGAGCCAGTAAGGTGAGAGATGGGCTGAGCCAGTAAGGTGAGAGTTGGACTGAGCCAGTAAGGTGAGAGATGAGCTGATCCAGTAAGGTGAGAGTTGGGCTGAGCCAGTAAGGTGAAAGATGGGCTGAGCCAGTAAGGTGAAAGATGGGCTGAGCCAGTAAGGTGAGAGATGGGCTGAGCCTGTTTGGTGAGAGGTGTAGTCCAGGCTGGTATTCAACCTTGACCCCTCAGTTTGGTTGTTATTAGGTCAATGATGACATCACTTCAGACAATAATTGGAGTAAATCTGGCTCTCGATAGGTTTTCTGAATATGGGGCTAGGAACATTGCAAATTAAATGTCTGTGCACTTCTTAACGGTGGAAGAAAACAGTTCTATTATGGGATTTTGAGAAATATAGATCCTAGTCGGTTCCCTTGAATAGCACTATTTCCTTAGGCCAACAATTAACAATTAATTTGCAAACATCACTGGAGGTTTACATCTGTATATTAAAACAGTAGCTGCATACTTGGGAAATGCTATGTTTTTAGGGATGATTAAAAGACTATTTCCCTGGTGCACAATTTATAACTGTATACTTTGTGGCTATGGACTCGGGATCCTCCTCCTATTGTGTATTTTATATTTATCCTTGTATTTGTAGTATAGATGATATGGTTTCTGGTTCTAACCTTCTCCTCTGTAATGGAACTTGACAGAGAGTAGGACAAAGATCCTGGTATATATAGTATCCTAGGGTATTACATATTGCTGATATAGTGTGAGGAATCAGTTGTTACCACATCAGGCCAGGCTGACTGGGGTAACACATTCCAGTAGTGTCAGTACTGATGTAAACCAAATCAATGTTAATTTCTGACAGTATTAATTATTGATAGGGCAGCACACAGTCCAGGTCACCAGTGGCCCTCTGGAGACATCTACAGATTCAGATGCTGGGGCTGATACTGCTGATGTAGTGGCGTTAAAGGATTAGAAGTGATGATGAGGGCCAATTACTGAGTACCTGGCTGCGCTACCCGATTCACTTAGGTGCCTCTAGATACCGTGTACCTATAGGAGATTGTGAAAAGCTGCAGGTTTTATCCTGAGATAGCTAGGGTAAACTTTAGTCAATCCTTCATACATTTTCCGTTGTATGTTTATAAAACAAAAGCAGAAATTTGCACTTGAGATATCCTGAATTTTAAAATAGACGCAACTCACTGTGTTTTGAAAATGCAGGTTCTTTCTTTTGAAGTATAAATTATTTCCCTACTGACAGTAAATTCTAAAACCTGTCTTAGCTATAAGGAATGGGAACACAGACATCAAAGCTATAGGGAATGGATACACAGCCATCATAGCTATAGAGAATGGGTACACATACAGCCATCATAACTATAGGGAATGGGTACACAACCATCATAGCTATGGGGAATGGGTACACATACAGCCATCATAACTATAGGGAATGGGTACACATACAGCCATCCTAACTATAGGGAATGGGTACACAGCCATCATAGCTATAGGGAATCGGAACACAGCCATCATAACTATAGGGAATGGGTACACAGCCACCATGGGTACACAACCATCATAGCTATAGGGAAGGAGATAGTTATAGGGAAGGAGTACACAGCCACCATAGCTATAGGGAAGGAATACACAGCCATCATAGCTATAGGGAATGGGAACACAGCCATCATAACTATAGGGAATGGGTACACAGCCACTATAGCCATAGTGAATGGATATACACAGCCACCATAGCTATAGGGAATGGGTACATACCATCATAACTATAGCTAAAGTATTTTAATTGCATATTTGAGATATGTGTTGTGCAAGCATGCTTTTGTATAATTACTGGCCTTACTATTGAAGGTAATGGCGATTGTGAATGGCTTTATATCTGCTTGGCTAATCTACAAGACCATCCTACATTCTTTAACAGGTTCCTGATTGGCTCTGCACTTCAGGGTTTTGATTAAGTTATGCTATTGTTCAGTTGTTTTCTACAAGAATGTTGGTACATGTTTTACACAGGCCGATAGACTGGGTCAAGGATCATATCCTGACAGCAAGGTGCTGAGCAAGTGGATAAAGCCTTGTCAACTTCTGTTTCTGTCAATAATATTGTGGGGTTTTAGAAATTTGGAAATAAACTTTATTAGAGTTATTTATATAAAAAAAAGAAGTGAATATGTCTAGACTTTAGCACAAGAAAGAAAAATGTTTCATTCCTCACAACTTTGAGCAGGTTTTCCATTACAGTGAGATAGACAAACGGTATGTTCTTCAGGAAGTGATTTACATAATTTCTGTAAGTAAAAGTCATTGCAATATACTTTTTTACTTAGTTTGTGTTTACATGTACATTGTACTTAACATTATATTCTGGAGGTGACATCCTTATAGGACTATGTATCTTTTTGTCTGTACTTGTGACTTGTTTGTCTGTACTTGTGACTTGTTTGTCTGTACTTGTGACGTGTTTGTCTGTATGTGTGACTTGTTTGTCTGTACTTGTGACCTGTTTGTCTGTACTTGTGACTTGTTTGTCTGTAATTGTGACTTTTTGTCTGTATCATTGACTATTGTAAAAATTGTCTGTACTTGAATGTAAGCATTTTGTTGTCTTTCTGAATGATTTCAGTCAGTGATACCTCATTATGTCTGTACCAGGATTACTGAGTAATGGTGGTCATCCCTCATTATGTCTGTTCCAGGATTACTGAGTAATAGTGGTGATACCTCATTATGTCTGGACCAGGATTACTGAGTAATGGTGGGGATACCTCATTATGTCTGTACCGGGATTACTGAGTAATGGTGGTGATGCCTCATTATGTCTGTACCAGGATTACTGAGTAATGGTGGCGATACCTCATTATGTCTGTACCAGGATTACTGAGTAATGGCGGTGATACCTCATTATGTCTGTACCAGGATTACTGAGTAATGGTGCTGATACCTCATTATGTCTGTTCCAGGATTACTGAGTAATGGTGGTGATACCTCATTATGTCTGTACCAGGATCACTGAGTAATGGTGGTCATACCTCATTATGTCTGTACCAGGATCACTGAGTAATGGTGGTGATACCTCATTATGTCTGTACCAGGATTACTTAGTAATGGTGGTGATACCTCATTATGTCTGTACTAGGATTACTGAGTAATTGTGGTTAACACTGATACAGTTTAGCCCTCAGAAAACCAGGCAGACATATACATCTATATACAATGCTATGATTATATACCTGTCAACAGTCTGCAGTAAGTGTGTGCACATATTACACATGTATTGTCTGGTGATATTGTGTCCTCAAAAGATCAAAATGACTAATCATGTAATGCCCTTATATGGTTTGTCTGTAAAGATCAACCTTGGCTTCAAGTAAAATGTGAGGTATGTCCCCCATCCTATGTCTACATACCAGATCTCAACAACCTTAAAGCTAAACCCATAATTAGTACCAAGTCTTCATGTATATTATTGGGTTGCAACACCATTCAAAGTGATAATAAAGGTCTGGCACATTGTAAAAAATTAACACCTTAAATATATATGAATGCAACCAATAATTAGAACAGTTATTTCACAAAATAACATTGATGTGAATGACATGACGTTATCTGTTCATTTACTGTATGTGAATTAAAAATGAATAACTGTGCTACCATATTCAAATTGAATGATATAACTGCATGTGCTACCATATTCAAATTGAATGATATAACTGTGCTACCATATTCAATAATCAGTAGAGTTTATATCAAATGTCCTGTTTTTATGTTGCCCTATATTTTCCAAAATCCTCAACCACCAACTTTCCAACAATTAGGGCAAAGGTCACAAGCTTTCAGAATTTCAATACAATACAATACTCCCTCCCCCCATCCCCTCCACCATTGTGGGTGATGGTCAGTTCAAGGTCTATGCCTCTGAAGTAATCAAGTATTTATATGAAGCTTGAGTGCTGACCGACCAGACAACTCTCTGTCTGAGGCATATCAGCCTCAAATGTATATATTTTATAAGATCTGTATTTTCTTTTCCTGCTATCCAGAAGTTTCAAAGCTTCAAATGAAATACAACCTACATTTGAGGATTGCTGACTGATAACAACAACTTCCATCAGAAAGTGCCAGCTTGGAGGGGGTTAGAGGAAGGAATGTCAGAGCAGGGCCCTATCTGGGGTGATAATCAGGAGGTGCTCTCACCCTTATCACACCCCAGCTGTGGATGTTGTCTCCCCATCCCATACAAAACCCTGCGCTCCCCTAGTGACATTTTAAATTCCAACACATCTGGTGAATTATTTCACACTGATGTTTCTTTAATGTGACACTAATTGTATTTTACATCACAGTTTTATTACGTTCAGAATGTACAGCCACAGAGGTCATGACTGGGCAGCTGGGAGGAGTTAGTATTATAGAGGCATTCAGTTGTACAATCGTTTCAATGTCTTCTAAACACAGCTCAGATATTTATGTCATTTTCGGAAAATTCCAAATTTATCTGCAGTTCTAGTGTTCTACTGTGTAAGACAAAGTTGAAACAAATTTTCAAAATCTGATTTGCATTTGAATGTGTTCCTGACATAATACATGGCTGAGAGCAGACTAGTTACTGTAGAAAACAGATAATGAGCTTTGAATGTACAGCATGATCAGAAAAAGGCACACCAACCCCACAATTACCGTCTCTACTTTTACTTTCTATCAAAATTTCATTGGTAACTTGAGGAAAAGATTATGCATTATAATTTGGTGTGTTGCCATGGGAACAGTGTATTTTGTCTGGGTTTACCCGCTAATGGTGGGGTAACGTACAAGGATAAAGACAATGGTAACATCGATACACGACTGCTAACTTTGTATAACAGGAACATTGAGCCACCAATATTTTAACATAATGTCATATCTTTAAATTTGAATCTGAATGCAACTTTCCTGCACTTGCTGTATGAACATGTTATTGAAAGTATTGTCAGGTTGATAAGGTGTTTATTCAGGTTTTCAAAATCTCACATTTTCTTAAGATATATTCTATTTTCAAGTTTTATAATATTTCTGATGGTCTATGGTAAGTTAGTATGTATATAATATATTTTGTGATTAAAAACTGTCCGATATTTTAAGAACTTATTCGCAACCTAACCTAGCTTAAAATAACAAGGCCTACATGATATTTCAAACCATTATTATCTTAACATAAAAGTTTGGTTTAAATATTGACTACAAAATTACGTCTGGAGATGCTACTCACCTTGGTTGCTAGCTGTGTGTTAGTGTGGGAAGTGTGTGACTGGCTGGTACAATCCCCCTAGGGTTCGGGTCAAGCACTTACTTTGGTATAGCTCTCTAGTACTAGGCAGGAATATGAAAGTTTTACTCATGTGGGCAAGGATATAGGGCTATTATAGTTCACACTACTTACTCACATGTGAGGGTCGGACACCTTTTACTGCATGTAAACTGTCCTTATAGACAAAAAAGTTTCAACACTCAACTGAATTGGTTGTAAAGTGAATTATAGGTTGTACATTGAACTATCAGTTGTACAGCGAACTATAGGTTATACAGTGAACTATAGGTTGTACAGTGAAATATATGTCATAAACTGAACTATAGGTTGTACAGCGAACTATCAGTTGTACAGTGAACTATAGGTTGTACAGTGAACTATATGTCATAAACTGAACAATAGGTTGTACTGTGAACTAGAGGTTGTACTGTGAACTATAGGTTGTATTGTGAACTATAGGTTGTACAGTGAACTATAGGTTGTACTGTGAACTATAGGTTGTAATGTGAACTATAGGTTGTACTGTGAACTATAGGTTGTACTGTGAACTATAGGTTGTACAGTGAACTATAGGTTGTACAGTGAACTATAGGTTGTACTGTTCAGTATTGGTTGTACTGTTCAGTATTGGTTGTACTGTTCAGTATTGGTTGTATTGTGATTAGTGTTGACTTAAACATATTACACAGTTTAATCTTGTAACGCAAATTAGTAATACACTATATAGGTATTAAGGAGTAGCATTAGTAGTAGATGTATCCAGGAAAAGGTACCTATAGTTTTATGGAGAGTTACAAAATGATGAGTTTATGAATAAATTATAAAACATGGGAAAAAAACTGGAAAGAGTTTGTTCCAGTTCTGTGTATGCTACCCTCAGATGCTATCTATCAAAACAGACCAATTACCAGAAAATAAATATTTATCAGGAATTTGGGACCAGAAGGCCAGATAAGAATCACAATTTACCTTGTCTGATATCCCAACCTGTGTGTGGCCTGGCTGGTGTTTGGGGAGGAAGTTGGTCTAGATGTTGTACTGGTCAGTCTGCAGCTGTTCATTTCCACATGCTCAGTACATTTTGTACAATACACAGTGAACTGACTAGATTGGGTACATTCACTCACTAGGTAAGGTACAAAGGCTCTGCTGCCTCTCGTTGACAGGGCTAAGTATATTTTTGTAAAAATAAAAATGAAAATTGAATATATAAATCCATTCTAGATAGATGTTTCTTGTTTCATTTATATAAGGAAATCAAAAATATAAATATCACTATAAATGATGCCATTGGAAGCACGGTCCCACTACAAACAGAACACATTATATCTCCAGCACACACATACGGATATATTAGCCAGGTGGCATAGGACTAGTAGTTAGCGCCTGATAAGGCAACTCCTTCTTCCTTAAAATTGAATTTATTAATGTATATGCTAATTGTATTATTGTATATCTATGTACCGTAAAGCAGAGTGGCTTATGTTAGCTAGATAGGGGGCTATATCAAATGTTGTATATCATTATTATTATTAAAGAGATTCCTACTTCAATCAGCACTAACACTAGTTCATTGTACCAGACGTATTATAGCTATTGAAGAGCTCCACTTGCAATTGCCATGCTATGAAAATGGATATACTCACTTGCACTTCTCAATCATAGTAATAAGTTTCACAGAAAGGGAATTGAGTTTAATCTCTTATTCGTGTGGTGTACTTAATTACCAGCTGTGTAGCATGTAATTGAAAAATCCATCACACATTGTTATGTGTTTTAAATCATGCAGTTTCTGTAAAGATCGTTTTTTGTTTTTTTTTATTGTGCAGCCATTGGTGAAGTTTAAAAGTCATCTGTACTATGAGGAAAAAGATTATGTAACGGAAACAGAGAAGAATCTAAAACCTATTAGGGGAAGTCAGGTAAGTAGCAAAACTGACCCAAGGAGTCCGGTATATAATACAACTGACAGGGAAGCCAGGTAAGTAACAAAACTGACCCAAGGAGTCCGCTATATAATACAACTGACGGGGAAGCCAGGTAAGTAACAAAACTGACCCAAGTAGTCAGCTATATAATACAACTGACAGAGGGAAGCCAGGTAAGTAACAAAACTGACCCAAGGAGTCTGGTATATAATACAACTGACAGAGGGAAGCCAGGTAAGTAACAAAACTGACCCAAGGAGTCCAGTATATAAATCAACTGACAGGGAAGCCAGGTAAGTAACAAAACTGACACAAGGAGTCAGCTTTATAATACAACTGACGGGGGGGAGTCAGGTAAGTAACAAACTGACCCAAGGAGTCCAGTATATAAATCAACTGACAGGGAAGCCAAGTAAGTAACAAAACTGACAAAAGGAGTCAGCTATATAATGCAACTGACGGAGGGAAGTCAGGAGAGTAACAAAACTGACCCGAGGAGTCAGCTATATAAAACAACTGACGGGGAAGCTAGGTAAGTAACAAAAATGACCCAGGGAAGCCAGGTAAGTACAAAACTGACCCAAGGAGTCAGCTATATAATACAACTGACGGGGAAGCTAGGTTAGTAACAAAACTGACCCAAGGAGTCAGCTATATAATACAACTGACGGAGGGAAGTCAGGTAAGTAACAAAACTGACCTAAGGAGTCCGCTATATAATACAACTGACAGGGAAGCCAGGTAAGTAACAAAACTGACCCAAGGAGTCGGCTATATAATACAACTGTCAGGGAAGCCAGGTAAGTAACAAAACTGACCCAAGGAGTCCGCTATATAAAACAACTGACAGGGAAGTCAGGTAAGTAACAAAACTGACCAAAGGAGTCTGGTATATAATACAACTGACAGGGGGAAGTCAGGTAAGTAACAAAACTGACCCAAGGAGTCAGCTATATAATACAACTTGCAGGGAAGCCAGGTAAGTAACAAAACTGACCCAAGGAGTCCGGTATATAATACAACTGACAGGAAAGCCAGGTGAGTAACAAAACTGACCCAAGGAATCAGCTATATAATACAACTGACAGGGAAGCCAGGTAAGTAACAAAACTGACTCAAGGAGTCCGCTATATAATACAACTGACAGGGAAGCCAGGTTAGTAACAAAACTGACCCAAGGAGTCAGCTATATAATACAACTGACAGGGAACCCAGGTAAGCAACGAGAAAGGATATTAGTTAAACAGTGAAGACATATCAAAGGGGATGACAGGCATAGTCATAGGGATGGAACAGTCTAAAGATATATCAATAGGGACAACAGGTAGAGACAGGAACAGTCTTAGTCTATGTCAATGGGGATGACAGGTAGGGACAGGAACAATCTTAAGCTTTATCAATGGGGATGACAGGTAGGGACAGGAAGAGTCTTAGTCTATATGAATGGAGATGACAGGTAGGGAAAAGAACAGTCTTAAGCTATATCAATGGAGATGACAGGTAGGGACAGTAACAGTCTTAAGCTATATCAATGGAGATGACAGGTAGGGACAGGAACAGTCTTAGGCTATATCAATGGGGATGACAGGCAGGGAAAGGAACAGTCTTAAGCTATATCAATTGGGATGACAGGTAGGGAAAAGAACAGTCTTAAGCTATATCAATTGGGATGACAGGTAGGGACAGGAACAGTCTTAAGCTTTATCAATGGGGATGATAGGTAGAGACAGGTACAGTCTTAAGCTATATCAATGGGGATGACAGGTAGGGACAGGTACAGTCTTAAGCTACATGTATGTCAATGGGGATGACAGGAAGGGACAGGAACAGTCTTAAGCTATATAAATGGGGATGATAGGTAGGGACAGAAACAGTCTTCAGCTATATAAATGGAGATGACAGGTAAGGACAGGAACAGTCTTAAACTATATCAATGGAGATGGCAGGGAGGGACAGGAGCAGTCTTAAGCTATATCAATGGAGATGACAGGTAAGGACAGGAACAGTCTTAGTCTATATCAATGGAGATGACAGGTAGGGACAGGAACAGTCTTAATCTATATCAATGGAGATGACAGGTAGGGACAGGAACACTATATCAATGGAGATGACAGGTAGGGACAGGACCAGTCTTAGTCTATGTCAATGGGGATGATAGGAGGGGACAGGAACAGTCTTCAGCTATATAAATGGAGATGACAGGTAAGGACAGGGACATTCTTAAGCTATATCACTGAGGATGACGGCTAGGGACAGGAACAGTCAGGAACAGTCTTAAGCTATATCAATGGAGATGACAGGTAGGGACAGGGACATTCTTAAGCTATATCAATGAGGATGACGGCTAGGGACAGGAACAGTCTTAGTCTATATCAATGGAGGTGACAGGTAGGGACAGGAACAGTCTTAATCTATATCAATGGGGATGACAGATAGGGACAGGTACAGTCTTAAGCTATATCAATGGATATGACAAGTAGGGACAGGAACAGTACTAAGCTTTATCAATGGGAATGACAGGTATTGACAGCAACAGTCTTAAGCTATATCAAAAGGGGTGACAGTTAGGGACAGGTACAGTCTTAATCTATATCAATGGGGATGACAAGTAGGGACAGGGACAGTCTGAATGTATATCAATGGAGATGACAGGTAGGGAAAGGAACAGTCTTAAGCTATATCAAAGGGGGTGACAGGTAGGGACAGGGACAGGCGGAAGCTATATCAATGGGGATGATAGGTAGGGACAGGAACAGTTTTAAGCTTTATCAATGGGGATGATAGGTAGGGACAGGAAGAGTCTTAAGCTATATCAATGGAGATGGCAGGTAGGGACAGGAGCAGTCTTACGCTATATCAATGGATATGAAAGGTAGGGACAGGAACAGTCTTAGTCTATATCAATGGAGATGACGGCTAGGGACAGGAACAGTTTTAAGCTATATCAATGGGGATGATAGATAGAGACAGGTACAGTCTTAGTCTATATCAATGGAGATGACAGGTAGGGACAGGGACATTCTTTAGCTATGTCAATGGGGATGACGGCTAGGGACAGGAACAGTATTAGTCTATGTCAATGGGGATGATAGGTAGGGACAGGAACAGTCTTAGTCTATATCAATGGAAATGACAGGTAGGGACAGGAACAGTCTTCAGCTATATAAATGGGGATGACAGGTAGGGACAGGGACATTCTTAAGCTATTTCAATGGGGATGACGGCTAGGGACAGGAACAGTATTAGTCTATGTCGATGGGGATGATAGGTAGGGACAGGGACAGTCTTCAGCTATATAAATGGAGATGACAGGTAGGGACATGAGCAGTCTTAAGCTATATCAATGGGGATGATAGGTAGGGACAGGGACAGTCTTCAGCTATATAAATGGGGATGACAGGTAGGGACAGGAACAGCCTTAGGCTATATCAATGGAGATGACAGGGAGGGACAGGGACATTCTTGAGCTAAATCAATGAGGATGACGGCGAGGGAAAGGAACAGTCTTAGTCTATGTCAATGGGGATGATAGGTAGGGACAGGAACAGTTTTAAGCTATATCAATGGAGATGATAGATAGAGACAGGTACAGTCTTAGTCTATATCAATGGAGATGACAGCTAGGGACAGGGACATTCTTTAGCTATGTCAATGGAGATGACGGCTAGGGACAGGAACAGTATTAGTCTATGTCGATGGGGATGATAGGTAGGGACAGGAAAAGTCTTCAGCTATATAAATGGAGATGACAGATAGGGACAGGAGCAGTCTTACGCTGTATCAATGGAGATGACAGGTAGGGACAGGAACAGTCTTAAGCTATATCAATTGGGATGACAGGTAGGGAAAGGAACAATCTTAATCTATATCAATGGGGATGATAGATAGAGACAGGTACAGTCTTATGCTATATCAATGGGGATGACAGGTAGGGACAGGGACATTCTTAAGCTATTTCAATGGGGATGACGGCTAGGGACAGGAACAGTCTTAGTCTATGTCAATGGGGATGATAGGTAGGGACTGGAACAGTCTTCAGCTATATAAATGGAGATGACAGGTAGGGACAGGAACAGTCATAATCTATATCAATGGAGATGACAGGTAGGGACAGGAACAGTCTTAGTCTATATCAATGGGGATGACAGGTAGGGACAGGAACAGTCTTTAGCTATATCAATGGGGATGACAGGTAGGGACAGGGACAGTACTAAGCTTTGTCAATGGGAATGACAGGTAGGGACAGGAACAGTCTTAAGCTATATAAATCGGGATGACAGGTAGGGACAGGAACAGTTTTAAGCTTTATCAATGGGGATGATAGGTAGGGACAGGAACAGTCTTAAGCTATATCAATGGATATGACAAGTAGGGACAGGAACAGTACTAAGCTTTGTCAATGGGAATGACAGGTATTGACAGGAACAGTCTTAAGCTATATAAATCGGGATGACAGGTAGGGACAGGAACAGTTTTAAGCTATATCAATGGGGATGACAGGTAGGGACAGGAACAATCTTAAGCTTTATCAATGGGGATGATAGGTAGAGACAGGTACAGTCTTAAGCTATATAAATGGGGATGACAGGTAGGGACAGGTACAGTCTTAAGCTACATGTATGTCAATGGGGATGACAGGTAAAGAGACAGAAATAATCTGTATATTTAGAAATGTGGACTTTAGGTTGAAACTGCCAATAAGCATTAAGAAGGGGTATTTTACTGTGAGTCACATGGGTTGCATGTGTGACTATACTGATTGTAAGGGCGTGTGCAGACTTTACACAGATGCCCAGATAACACAGACTAGAAATCACATGGTATAACAGGTAATCTGCTTATGCGTAATGAAAAATGTATGTACAATAATTCAATTAACTTGGTAATTCTGTAATGTAATAAAGGTTTATTTATTGATGGTGTATTATATCCTGTAAACAGTGACCTGACAGGATTAGGGAGGGTGTGGTGTTTTGTTTTGGAAAGGATTGCATTAGACGACATAGCCTAGGTTAATTGGACAGCTGGTATACAGTATAACAACCATTGGAAAATTAAAAAGAAAAGTTAACAAAAAAGATATATTCATATTCATGCCCCTAAGACAAGAAATAGACAGAACATTACCCACGCCCATATGTGTGTAATTTTGTCTCACTCCATCCTCCGTGCTTTTTACTGCCTTCACTATTCATTTTGTTGTTGCTTTGAAATTTTGTGCTAGTAGTAAGTACACAAATACATAAAGTTCCCATTTAGGTAGTGGATCCATAGCAGTCCATGGTGGACATAAACAGAAAATATTTCTTATCATTAGGGCCCCGTGTCTGTCTGTCTGTCTGTCCGTCCACAAATTTTGTTCCTGACTGATAACTTTTGTATTTATTGACCTATGTACATGAAACTTGGTCAAGATGTTCAGTTCACAAAAATACACATTGAGGTAAAAAGTCAAGGTCAAATTTAACATCTTTTCACTGATGAACATTTTGTTATGACATGATGAAGCAAAGTTGATCAGAATTAAACAATGAGTCAACTGACCCAAGGTCATCAGGTCAGGGGTCAAGGTCAAATTTTTGTAGCTTTTCACTGGTGAACATTTCGCTATGACATTATGAAGCAAAGTTGTTTGGAATTAAACAAAGAGACACACTGAGATAAAAAGTCGAGGTCAAAGGTCAAGGTAATTGGATTCAAAGGTCAAGGTCAATTTTTGCATTTTTTCACTGATGAACATTTTGTTATGACATGATGAAGCAAAGTTGATCAGAATTAAACAAACAAGGAGTCAACTGACCAAAGGTCAAGGTCATTGGGTCAAAGGTCAATGTTAAATTTTGTATCTTTTCACTGGTGAACATTTCGCTATGACATTATGAAGCAATGTTGTTCAGAACTGAACACAGAATCAACTGACCTTAGGTCCAGGTCACGGGGTCCAAAGGTTCAAGGTCAAGTTTTGTATTTTTCACTGATGAACATTTTGTTATGATATTAAGAAGCAAAGTTGGTCGGAATTAAAGAATAAGTCAACTGACCAAAGATCAGGGTAACTGGGTTAATGGTCAAGGTCTTTTGTGTCCAAAGGTCAAAGACAATGTGGATCTCTGACTTTGACCCTGGCTCTTGATAGATTGCACCGGTATTTACATTTCTGTTAGCCCAGCAAATATGGAGGTGGAAGGAAACAAGACTCACATCATAGTACATGTAAAATGTATATTTTGCTTATGTCAAACGTCAAGCTCAGCTACATGTATATGGGCAGATTGCTTCTTGGTGATTATGGAGGATATATTGCCACAAGACGGGGCCCTTACTGACCTGTCAGTGTTCTAGTTTATCTTGATGATTATGGAGGATATATTGCCACAAGACGGGGCCCTTACTGACCTGTCAGTGTTCTAGTTCTACTGATTGTAATTTACTTCCAATTTGACTGAAACATTATTCCAACGTTCAGTAAACAAATATTCAGAATGAGGTCACAGTTCAAGGATGTGAATCCAAGGTCAGGGTCACTTACTATAAATAGAAATCTGTCATCACTCCATTGACATTGTTTTACTGCTGATTTGAGAAACATTATTTATTACATTTTTGCCAGTGAAATATTGAATTTTATGGACTTTATAAAAATGATTTATTTCATATTGTGACAAAAAAACACTCTTGGAGTTGACCAATCAGAATGGTATTTTCTATTCACTTCATTCACAGTTCACAGATTTTCTGTCAAGATACAGATGAAGTGACGGTAGAATTAATGGTTGTTTTATACATCTTTAAAATAAAAGAAAGGGAAAAAGAAAGTTTTCAGTTGTAATATGTAGCATGTTGTTGTTGCAGATGATTATGTACAAGAATGGCGTCTCACAGGGGATAGCCTTCGAGGATGTATATGAGGGCTGGTACTATCCCTGTATATCCCTGTATAAAAATACTAAGGTGAGTACTGCAGGCAAATCATTAGTTGGGCAAACAGAAAAATAGACTTGGTTTAAACCTAGTAGGTTAAGATTGGTTTATATTCTTATTATTTATCCTATTTTTCTTGTTATAAATTAGATTTGTTGAAATAAAATATGGAAAGTATGATATAAGAGGCAATCTTATTGCATTTTGGTATGCTTCAAAATTCTTTGTAACCTGTACCAGGACATTCGGATTTCTATGTATGGAGACAGGATGAGTACACCAACACCAGTGAAATAGGCGAGTCTCAACTGATGTACAGTTAATACATAGGTAAATTTGTAAGTACATGTTATTGGGGGACTGCATTTGTTCCATTTGTTCATTGTAAGGTGTATCTAGTAGATTATACATCCCAGGGCTAGAAAGGTTTCTCAGGCTTAATGTTAGCTTCATTATAGACTCACACTCACACTGATTTAGTCATGATCCCTGCCCCTTAATCTTATATACAATTTCTGGGCAGAAAGAAATAAACACAATCATGCTACCAGAATTGTCTCCTGGGTAATGATATACAATTTCTGGGCAGAAAGAAATAAACACAATCATGCTACCAGAATTGTCTCCTGGGTAATGTCTTGCCCTTTTGGACTTGGTCCCTAGATCATGAAGTGAATTGATAGAGAACCTCAGTTTATAACCATAAATGTGATTTGCTGAGCATGCAGAGACAAACATAATCATGCTACCAGGATAAAAAGGGGGTGCTGCCCTGCTCTAGCAGGCTTATTATCAATACTACTTTTAATAAAAAATAATTTGCGATGGTTTCTTAAATATCCAGATGAGCGTTAGTGTTAGCGTTAGCGTTTGAACAACACCAGCTGTTGAGGTGATATGGGAGTCTCTGGTTGATATATGATAGCAAATATTGACTTGTAATGTATTTTCTTGTTTTCTAGGTGACTGTTAACTTTGGACCAGATTTTAAGTATGCTCCACAGGGTCTGAAGGGTTTTAGGCCTGTAAGTATCTCAGCAAATATTGTATTTATTGTATAGAATGTAGAGATTGTTTATAAATATTACATGAATTTTGTATACAGCTTAACGTTATTATTTCCTTGCAATTTGAAAATAATTCCTTAATAAAATGGAAACACATCCAAGCAAGATACAACGTCAGTCTAGGGTTTCATTGGACACGTTTTTACCAGTATCCCTGTTTTACTTACCTTGTTTGGCAGACATTTTGTTATAACAGAACCAAAACAACTAGTTTTATTCTGTTTCTACATCAGAATGTATGTTTTAGCAGGTCAGCAGTGAAAGATGGAGCTGTGTTGTTAGGGCTCTGATGTAACAGGTCTGACAAACTTACTGACACCAGAATATTGATTATGTTTCCAGCAATACCCGAGATTGACATGTTTAGAAAAAACTTTGTAAACCCTCAATATCCTGCTCACATATGTATCTCGTATTTGTAAAGATCAACTAATCAGTCTATAAAGTGACAAAAACACAAAAAAACTAATAAAAAGGTCAGCGTGAAATTACTATCTTTGTAGACTGAAAGCCTATTATTGCCTTCACCTAATTTAGCCTCCTGTAAGTGTGATGAATTTGTGTTTCAGATGTCGGATGCAGCGTCCCAGACCATGATCGAGTATGCTCTCGCTGATATTTTGTACCATGTGGAAAATGAAGGCAAGCTGCCAGAGTTTTGATTGAACATTGCAAAAAGATTGAACATCAAAGATTTTATGAACAAAAGTGTGAAAAATAGGTAATACAACAGATGTGTCAGGCCACACTGAACCGAGAATGGAACAAAGGACTGGGCTTAAAGTATATAACAGATTGGTCAAGCTGCACAGACTGAACAGAAGGACAAAGATGATTATTAACTAATCAATTCAAACAGTTTACATTGTTGTCCTCTTTATACCACATTCAGTTATGAAATCTCTTATCATTTGGTCAGTGAGTTGTCATATTCTTAAAGTTTTCACTTTAACAGTAAGTAGACAGTTCAGAATACCAAATGATATTGTTTAAGAAAGATGAGTACTCTTTGTGGAATTCAAAATGTTTATCTGGAAAGTTTAGAAGGAAACAAAAAACAGTCATTACGTATAATTTGTGACACACCATGAAAGTTATAGGAGACACCAGACCAGCAGTATGTGTCAGCCAAGTTTAATGTTGTTCAAGCCTGGTACTACATGTAGATGTATTATGAAATTCTATTATTTGATGACAACGGTATGAAATGAAATGACAGAGTGTGCTTCCATGATAGACCATTAGAAGCCAAAGTCGGCTAAAATCTTTCAAAAATGTATCCATCAAGATGAATAGTAAATATATTGATACAAATTACTATAAAAAATAAATTGGAATGTGCAATACTCATCATCAGCCTAGTTCTTAGTATCAGACCAGTCACCTTCTAGGTGAGGGGAGATAACTGCATCGCCCAGAAACGTTGTGTGACAATGTTCATGAGTTTATTGTTGCAGTATTTATATACTCAGTCTCATTCTGTTAAGTCTTCAAACCTTTATGTTCATTATCGGTAAATCAAATTTACAATATATTTCTCAAGTTTTCCATGGTTCTGTTGGTGTTACATATAATATGTTCATTTTAAACATAGATAAAACTGCTGGAGACTTTTTCAGTATTTTTTCCTCAGAAGATATATTCCTGGAGAGAGACTTACATTTATTGTATGTGTGCTGTACACAAATGGAATACATGTAGGTCCTTCTCTGTCAAATATGTGCTGTAGTATACTGGTAATTCTTCACTCATATCGTTT
Source organism: Mizuhopecten yessoensis (assembly GCF_002113885.1). Lineage (NCBI taxonomy): Eukaryota > Metazoa > Mollusca > Bivalvia > Pectinida > Pectinidae > Mizuhopecten > Mizuhopecten yessoensis. Next base: position 759,892 of record NW_018405992.1, read on the forward strand.
CATAAAATCATGTATGTGAATACTTAAAAAAGTATTTGGCAAAAACAGCTTAGTCCCCACCACACTTCCTAAGGAGACTATGATTTTACCCTCAGTTTGTTAGTCTGTTAATTTGTCTGGGGCATACCTGATATACTCTGTTACCTACATATGACAATTTTTTTTAATGCAAATACCTCTTAGTGGAGTGTCACAGATATCCGGTCGTTTGTTAACTACATACCAAGCTATATAGCCTTTTGTTCATCAATCCTCATTTTTGCCTTGGGCATATCTCTGACTGTAGCCTACAATTGCCAAACTTTTTATGTGAGTACCTGTAGGGATAGAGAAGTGTCACAAACTGAAGGTCAGTCTCATGACCTGTTCTATACAGAGTTATGGCCCTTTTTTCTGTCGTTTTGACTGGGGCATATATACACTGTCACCTTCAATGGTACCAAATTTTGTTTGTGACTAGCTCTTCAGATGGTGGTTAGAATACTGCAATTGGATTTCTTACTTCACTATACACAGAGTTATTTCATTCACCATCTGTCATTTCATCCAGGGCATTTCATATAATTGTACCCTACTATTGCCGTAGTTTGTATGAGAGCACCTATTGTACTGACAAAGTGTCACATGTTGAAATGGTATCTCATGAGTCATTAACCCTTTGTTCATCCCGAGTCACTTTGTCCAGGACATCTTTCATATACTCTTGTTGCCATCGATTGCCAAACTTTTATGCGAGGACCTCTTTGGGTGGCAGTGCTTTGCATGTAAAAAAAATTGTCCTTTGCCCCGCTAGGTACAAGGTGGTTTTTTGCCAACGTATGCTCAGCAGTTGATGACTGGTTTGCTTGAATACATTGCCCTGTTTTCAATCCATATTAACAGACTTATATTCCTTGTTCAAATGTGTCGACATAACAGGAAATGTAGTGATGATTTCAAAACCTCACTTCTCAGTAGACAATACCACTGTGCAGACGTTAGTACAGATCTTGTTTTATATGACTGGTGTGTAAGGTGCAACAGGAATGAGTGTTTTCTACCTTGTATGTAGTATGTTTTATCTAAAGCATGGAATTTGTAGTGATACCATACAAATAACAATCGTAAGATATGTCTTTAACATTAATCAATAAATACATAAAAGCAATGTCTTTTGTCTTCAATCCTTGTAATACACCAGGTGCAGTAGAGGGAACCTTTTACTCTGGGAAAGATCCAAACAAAAACTTTTAGAATTGAGCTTCACTTAAATGTTGTGTTTAAATCCTGTAGTTCTTACAGAGCTATAAGCATGTAGAGAATTTTCTCTAAAAGGCCATCAGATTCAGATTCTTTATTAGCTGAGAGCCTTACGACTCAATAGTGGGTGTGTTACCTTAATCCCTTTTGATCTTGTAAAAGTACAACCTCTATAGCCACAAGTTGACTTCTGTGTTGAAATTGAAATATTGACCACTAGTCCTAAAATAGGTACAGCATCCATTTGTATATACATTTATATACAGAAATGCTCTGAACAGTTAATTACAGGGATTTATCCTGACTAATTGTGAAGTAATTAATAGGATTCTGACCTCCACAGCTGAAATTGTTCTTGATGAGGTGGCTCAACAATAAAGGCGGCATATTGTCAAGTGATAGTTCACTTATGTTTAAGTGTTAATGAAATCTCTTCAGTAAAAGTGATTTGAACTTTGTTGTCAATTTGTTACTTGGCCTTAACAGGATCTAAATACTGCCTCCTCACTGCTAAATGATGCTAATATGCATGTTTTAATTTTCATCAATTGTTTTTTATCATTCTTATTAAGCACTAAATATATACACATATATAACAATACAAGAAGCCCAGGGGCCCTAATGCTCTCATGAGTTAAAATTGAAAATGTCTCACTCAATAAGAGGCCACTGTGACCATCTTTGATTTTAGGATTGACATGAACAGTGACAACATCTGTTAGAACCTCTTAAAGAAAATTTAAACAAAATTTTGAGTCAATCCATGCAGCTGTTCTTGAGAAGTTGAAAATGTCACAGCTAATCAGACACTAGGGTGGTCATCTTCATTTTCTGATTGGCCTGAAAAGTAAGAACACTTGCTGGGTACCAAACAAGTAATATTTGTACCAAGTTTGGAGTCCATCAGTGTAGCTGTTCCCGAGAGGTTGAAAAAGTCTCTCCCATTCAGAGGCCTGGATAAGCATCTTGAAGTTTTAGCTTGGCAAAAGAACAGTAAAAAAAAAGTTCAATCATGACAGAACAGTTAAAAGAAAGAACACTTGTTTGAAACCTCACCAAGTTTGAAGTCAATTATTTCAGTTATTCTTGAGAAGAAGATGAAAATGTTGGTCAACACTTGGGCAGCCATCTTGGATTTTCAGATCAGAATGAAAAGCAATGTCACTTGTTTGGAACCTCATTAGAAACATGTGTAACAAGTTTGAAGTCATTTGCTTAAGCCATTCTTGAGAGAAGTAGAAAAATGTTTCAGCCATTCAGAGATCATGGTGGCCATCTTGGATTTTTGAACTGGCACTAATAAATAAAAAGACTTGGTTTGGACATCATAAGGAATCTTTTTACCAAGTTTCAAGTCAATAACTTCAGCTATCAATGAGAAGAAATTGAAAATGTCCCAGCTGTGGTAGTCATCTTGAACTTTCAGATCAGCACGAAAATTAAAAACACTTGTTGGGGGCCTCATAAGGGACACTTGTAAATTTCTGAAGAAGTCAAAGTGTAAATTGTTAACACATGACAACAGACAAAACATGGCAAAAGCTCACATGTATAGATTCCATTTTCACCTTTGACCTGACATTATGACCTCGACCTTTAAATGAGCCTCTGAAAAATCTCCATGTTACAATGTAAATTGCCTAGTATCAGGTTGTCAGACAAGCAGGGGAAATCCTCAACCACTTGTTTCTCTTTTGAGTTATGGTCCCCAAACAACAGATCCATAGCTGTGAACTACTAATTACAGCTGAACTAAATACAATTATTACAGCAGGTGCAACACTAACTACCTCGGGATGGACAATACCAACTTTCTACCTCGGGCTGGACAATTCCAACTTTCTACCTCGGGCTGGACAATTCCAACTTTCTACCTCGGGCTGGACAATACCAACTTTCTTCCTGGGGCTGGACAATACCAACTTTCTACCTTGGGATGGACAATACCAACTTTCTACCTCGGTCTGGACAATATCAACTTTCTACCTCGGGCTGGACAATTCCAACTTTCTTCCTCGGGATGGACAATACCAACTTTCTACCTTGGGCTGGACAATCCCAACTTTCTACCTCGGGCTGGACAATATCAACTTTCTACCTCGGGCTGGACAATTCCAACTTTCTACCTCGGGCTGAACAATACCAACTTTCTACCTCGGGCTGGACAATATCAACTTTCTACCTCGGGCTGGACAATTCCAACTTTCTACCTCGGGCTGGACAACACTTATCATTTCTGCTATTCTAACCCAAAATTATTAGTAAAGTAAAGTTCTTCATATACATGTACTTCAAGTCCCACCTTTGAATGATGGTTCACATGTATTTGAAGTTTCTTCAAAATATTTCCATTCATTAAGAAGTTTTACTTCAACAACTATAAAATGTTAAAAGACTTGGGGTTGTTATACTGTAATACTTACTGTAAACACACTTATTGTATCAGTAAAATCTAGTGACTCAATTTCAGGGTCAACATATAACATATATAATAGATGAACATTTGATTAATCTCCTGAATATAAAGTGAACAAACACTTAAAACATAATGAGGTGTCATGATTTTATTCGTTACTGCGGTGCTAGTGTAGAGTGAGACCTAGTCCTGACTGGAATCTATAGAAACCATAGCAACTTGCCAATCCATGGAGGCCATAGCAATGGAAACCATAGCAACTCACAAATACCCTAACAACATTACATTTTGCAGGAACAGAGATTGAGTGTCATAGCATGCAATTGTCATAATTAACTTCTTGACCTAGAGGTAGCGTTTGTATGTTGCTAGCATTATGAATTTAAGGAATAGAGGTTTAGTATTACTGTACACTTTTATCATCCAAGATGTTTTCACCTGGAGGTAGTAATTCTACACTGCTTGTATTGGTCATTATCAATAATTGTCATGTTTATATTTATGGTGGATGATCTAAAAACAAACAATGATAAGTTATGAGAACATAAAACAAAATGTGCATTCTAACAGTACTGAGATCAATAATAAATGATTGTATATAGCCATCTTTCCCTTATTCCTTTAGATATCAAAATGATAAGTATGATGTTCCTTTATACAAATTTAAATCCTTGTACAATGTACATAATCAGACACTTCTGATCCACTACATCAAACCTCTTCTCATGTTCACTTGATTCACTTCATTACACAAATACTGATTACTGGAAGTTTGTCTTCTATATCTAAGATTTAGCCAATCACCTAACTGGTGCATGACACTACAGAATCTTTCAGAATTAGCCAATTATTTAACTGGCAAAAATACATAATCATTCATATTCAGCCAATCATCATAGAATCTCAGGAAACAGCCATTAAGCTAACTGCATGGAGACAGAATCAGTTATATTTTTTTTTTCTCTGATATTCCTAAAGAGTAAACATCAATTTAGAATTGATTAATATTGGTATTTTATGAAATGTTATAGCAAATCTTGCGATACATTTTACAGGATAACAGTTGTGTGAAATTGAGAATTGGAAACCATAAACAAAGCACAGTATCAAAATGAAAGATGAATACCTTATCAAGAGAAGTATCTCTGAACCAAACACACTGTTGTTGCTATATTTTCTATATACAAGGGAGATTACTCCCAAGTCAAAAGTACAAAACCTCAGAAGTGGAACTCTTCTTCACAATTATCATTTGTGAAATTTTGAGAGAACTAAAACAATTGCTTGCAACCAGTAATATTGATTTGAATTTTGACAAACAGGAATTTATATTTGGACAATTCAGTTCTAAGGATGCTGATTTGATAGTGGATAATCTTATCCTATTATTGATTAAACAATACATTTTTAAAATGAAATGTCTAGAAATGGAACTTAATATAACAAGTTTAAAGAATCACATTCTTTTTGAACTTAAATCTCATAAGATCTTGATAATTAAGCACAAAAACTGCAAAAATAATATAGCCTTGCTTAATAAAGTAGAAAAATGGCTTCTCTTATAAAATAATGTGAACAATTATCATTATACTATAAAGAAAAGTTTGCAATCCCCCCTGTGAGTGTGTATGTGTATGTGTGTACAGAATATAATTGGTCTCTTGTAAAGAGGTGTCCGTTGTGAAGGGAATTGTAATCAATGTAATGTATGCTTGTTGCTTTGTGTGTAAATGTGTTGTTTATAAAAAAGAAAATTGAATAAAAAAAAAAAATTAAAAATAAATAAATTTAGAATTGATTAATATTGGTATTTTATGAAATGTTATAGCAAATCTTGCAATACATTTTACAGGATAACAGTTGTGTGAAATTGAGAATTGGAAACCATAAACAAAGCACAGTATCAAAATGAAAGATTAATACCTTATCAAGAGAAGTATCTCTGAACCAAACACATTGGTGTTGCTATATTTTCCTTATACAAGGGAGATTAATCCCAAGTCAAAAGTACAAAACCTCAGAAGTGGAACTCTTCTTCACAATTATTATTTGTGTAGTGCTGGGCTTTACCTTAACTCCTCAGGTTTTATACTTCCCTGCATTAGGAGGTTCTGTCCAGGATACTATTACGTCAATTTGATTTTTCATTCTTCCAGTTTTTACTTGATTCATCAGACCTTGATTCAAGACTACATAAATCAATAATAAAGTACATGCATAACTATATGATTTCAATGCTGAGAAAGTTCAACCAATAATAGACTTCACTTTGAATTATAGATCTATAGTGTACCAGATACAGTAGATCTATAGTGTACTGGATACAGTAGATCTATAGTGTACCGGATACAGTATATCTATAGTGTACGGGATACAGTAGATCTATAGTGTACTGGATACAGTAGATCTATAGTGTACTGGACACAGTAGATCTATAGTGTACCAGATACAGTATATCTATAGTGTACGGCATACAGTAGATCTATAGTGTACCAAATACAGTAGATCTATAGTGTAGCGGATACAGTATATCTATAGTATACGGGATACAGTAGATCTATAGTGTACCAGATAAGTAGATCTATAGTGTACGGAATCCAGTAGATCTATAGTGTACCAAATACAGTAGATCTATAGTGTAACGGATACAGTATATCTATAGTGTACTGGATACAGGAGATATATAGTGTACGGGATACAGTTGATATATAGTGTACGGGATACAGTTGATATATAGTGTACGGGATACAGCAGATCTATAGTGTACTGGATATAGTAGATCTATAGTGTACTGGATGCAGGAGATCTATAGTGTACCGGATACAGTATATCTATAGTGTACTGGATACAGTATATCTATAGTGTACAGGATACAGTAGATCTATAGTGTATCAGATACAGTAGATCTATAGTATACTGGATACAGTAGATCTATAGGGTACTGGATACAGTAGATATATAGTGTACCAGATACAGTATATCTATAGTGTACCGGATACAGTATATCTATAGTATACGGGATACAGTAGATCTATAGTGTACGGGATACAGTAGGTATATAGTGTACGGGATACAGTAGATATATAGTGTACGGGATACAGTAGATCTATAGTGTACTGGATACAGTAGATCTATAGTGTACCAGATACAGTAGATCTATAGTGTACTGGATACAGTAGATGTTTATCTTACTGGATCTTCTGGTTTCCCCTACACTCATCGCTAAAAAATACACTGAGATTGCACAAGTCCATAATGTCAGGTTCAAAGGTCACTGGACTCACTGTCCATTCCTATAAACCTTTCTTAGTTCATTTATCAGGCTAACAAGTATTGGATTCCCGCCTTGTTCCTCTATAAGCTTCAGGAGCCTGAAATACACAAAGAAATTTCAATTCAAGGACCTTGCCTTCCTAATCAAATACATTCAAACAGGTAAAATTATATAAACTGTGGAATTGTTCAGCTGAAATGCAAATTATCAAATAATATTTGCTTGATTTATACCTAATGCTATACAAAAGCACCGTGGTTTCTTCCCTGGTGATTAGAGTTTGGACATCTGTCCATACAACAAAGAAATGTCTTAAATTCATTTTAGTGCAATTCAGATAATAAGCGGATGAAGGATTGATTTCCAAAATTTCCAGTTGTCATCATGCACAAGTTATTTATCTTGGCCAACAAACTTTAACTCCTGTTAGATATGTAGCTAAGTGCAAGGTTAAAAGCGTGATTTAACATATCTCAGCTCTTTGGGCACTACCTTTCTTCCAGCTCTTCAAGTGTCGTTCTTGTATAAGAAAAAGATCCTAGTTTTTCTAAAACCTCAACACAGTATTTTTTGACATCGTTATCAGTTGTCTTTTGTCGTAGTATATCTTGTAGTGGTCAAGGATAAACAAATATGTTTTACATTCTAATTCAGTTAACTTATTCACCCCTAAAGAAACATTTGAACTCCTTCAATTCAAAGGTTGGAATAGTCCATTATGAAATTTCAGGGGTGAATGAGTTAATACATGTTAAATACCAGTCCAAGTGTTATTACCATACAAGTCAAAAAGAGTATAATTGTTTTATACATATACAGAGTATATACATATATATATACAAAAACAGAACAACTGTATTATACATGTACAGAAGTCAAATTATAGAGATGACCCTAAAATACTAAATGTTGCCCCATTGCTATAAGGATACTGAGGACTTGGTTGTTATTGGGACTGGTCCTGATGCCGTGGATGATTGGGAACGAGAATTTGCCCTCTGTCAGGTCCTCACAGTAACTCTTATTGGCTTCGTACTGGAATCAGATCAAGGAAAACATATCTCAGAATTCTTACTTATCTTAAGTGAAAATGTAGTATCTGGATAAAGTTTAACATCAAACGTTGTTTTCCTCTCAATCCTAGACACATTACACTGGGATTGTTAAGTCACCAACCTCTCACCAATGGGGTAGGACATCATAAACAACCACACTTAGTCTTAATTCAAACACTGATTATATCTGGCATACCTTTAAAATCTTATCATGCTCAAAGAACAATCCAAATGCAGAAAAAATGTTGATGGTATATCTGCACCTGGCTTCTTTTCAAATCAAATGACTGAATTTTACAAAAAAGCTATACAGGAAAGTTGAAAACCTTTGGCCATAATATATTTGTTAGTCCATCAGCATATTTTATTAAAACCACATGGTAATTGCAATATATATACAATCAGATGTGATCCTTTCCATCAAAAAACATGTCACAGTATTACTTCCTACAGCGTACAGGTAGCAGGCTATAAAACACTTATAAAACTCAAAGAAAGGTGCCCACCAAAAAAG
>NW_018405992.1:768394-779682 GCF_002113885.1 Mizuhopecten yessoensis
CCCCCCCCCCCCCCCCCCCCCCCTTAGTATGATTATAAGCCCTTGATTGACAGTGCCACTCACGTGTGCATACTTGCATGCATTATTATAAAATGTTTAAGGATACACATAGTGAAGTGAATGAAGTTCAGTACAAGATATTACAACATAACTGATCTCAATCAGCCTTGACGCTATTACAACAAAACTGATCTCAATCAGCCTTGACGCTATTACAACATAACTGATCTCAGTCAGCCTTGACGCTCTTACAACATAACTGATCTCAGTCAGCCTTGCCTCTATTACAACATAACTGATATTATAAGCCCTTGATTGACAGTGCCACTCACGTGGGCATACTTGCATGCATTATTATAAAATGTTTAAGGATCCACATAGTGAAGTGAATGAAGTTCAGTACAAGATATTACAACATAACTGATCTAAGTCAGCCTTGACCCCTTTACAACATAACTGATCTCCGTCGGCCTTGACTTTATTACAACAAAACTGACCTCAGTCGGCCTTGACTCTATCACAACATAACTGATCTCAGTCGCCCTTGACTCTATTACAACATAAGTGATCTCAGTCGGCCTTGACTCTATTACAACAAAACTGATCTCAGTCAGCCTGGACTCTATTACAACATAACTGCTCTCAGCCAGCCTTGACTCTATTACAACAAAACTGATCTCAGTCAGCCTCGACTCTATTACAACATAACTGACGTCAGTCAGCCTTGACTCTATTTCAACATAACTGATCTCAGTCGCCCTTGACTCTATTACAACATAACTGATCTCAGTCAGCCTTGACGCTATTACAACATCTCATCCTTTAGCTGAGATTAGGAGATTTAATTACTTACTTCTTTGGATATCAGATTGGCATAATCATCTCTGATTTGGAAGTAAAGACCCAAGGCATCTAATACTGGTTTTAGGTCACTGTAAAATAGACACAACCTTATTTCAGGCATTGGATACAAATAATGCATCAATGGCATTATGTAATACAGTGAAAAAAAATACAGTTACATGTATTTGTGAAATAGATAAAGCATTTTGCAAAATTATCAATAAGATTACTGTCAGATAAAATAAACTGACCACTCCCTTTAAACAGGCAAATATTTACTGTTTTTCATGGTATTTCATGAGATATAATACTTGTACATGTACATTTATGCTAATTTGTGAGGAGAGTTCCTATATTCAGTTTCTGAAAGGAGTTCCTATGTTTAAGTTTTGTGAAAAAATCCTATATATTGATTTGTGAGGAGAGTTCCTTTATTATTTTGTGAGGATAAAAAAGTTTCTTTGTGTAAATATGAAAGGAGAGTTACTAGTTTAATTGGTGAGGAATTCTGCTATGTTATTTTGTGAGGAATTCTGCTATGTTATTTTGTGAATTCTGCAATGTTATTTTGTGAGGAGATTTCTTATGTTAATTTGGAGGAGAGTTCCTATATTACATTGTGAGGAGAGTTCATACAATTGTGAATTTGCAAATTTATGCATATTCAGGACCAAGCATTTCAATGCATAAGCATACACAATAGTTTCTACAGTGACAACACTTTAGAGTCTTACCTTTTGTTATCACTAAACAGCTGCATCAGTCGCACCGCTAGTCCAAACAGTCCGCCCGTTTCTGTAACGCAACAAACCAGGGTTTTTTTCAGTTCATTTGACCCCATAACAGTACTTCATTGAAGATTCCACTGTCATCTACCTGGACAAAAACATATATATTACAACTATACTTAAGGACCAAGGACAGAAGGGAAAAAACTCTAACATGTTTGGGAACTGTAATCAGGAAAATAACCTCCACATTTCTTTGAAAATCTAGAAATAAATCTGCTAAGTGATACGAGTAGGTGAAGTCCAGGGAATTAGAAAGGGGAGATAACTTTGTGTGTGACATACTCTTGGTGACCATGGCTTTGTACTCGTCCTCTGTGGGACAGATAATGGCGTCTCTCCAATAGATGTCCATACCCTGACCACGGTGGAGCTCCAGCAGCTGTTCTGTAATGTGTAACATCACAATTAGGATCACAGTGAAATAGTGTATGGACACACCAAATATTAGGGAAATTGTATAAACAAAACACAATCAGGAAAATAGCGTATAAACAAAACACTTGGAAATATTGTATAAACACAATACAATTAGGGAAGTAGTGTATAAGTAGTGCATAAACATAATATAATTAGGTAAACAGTGTATCATGGTAACATTATCAATTACATGGAGCCAATTAAGTACACGTAAGCTCTCAGTTACCTGCTTCACAGGTCTTTAGCTTGTTTAAACGATCAGACACCTAACACTATTCATACACTCACTTAAAACACAATTCAAAAGTCTGACATTCGTACAATACAATACACAATGCAATATATTTCATTAACGTGTCACATGTCAATATTACAGGTATATACAATACATTAGAAGTCATAAAAACTTTACAAATTGCATTGAAATATATTGACATCCAGCCAGTTTGACTTATGAGACACAATATAGTAAAAAGCTAATCATAGGTAAAACAAGATGTTCTGCAATACATCAAATATAGTGAAGAAGCTAAAATAGGTTGGAGATCATCACTTGTCATGAGACAATAAAATTGTTCATTTCTCAAAAGTTTGGGCAACACTTACTTACCTCACTAATTATAACTCGCCTAATATCAGAATATAACTCACAATCTATTAGAAAATAGCGCTCGTCTTCTACCGATCCTGACTGGCATAAAATACATTGCCTCTCATTTAGTGTTAAAGGAGGGTGAGAATACCGGCCAGTCTCAATTTTCAATTCAAATTACCGCAACGGAACTTGGCTAATGTTTGCCTATGCTTAAAACTAACGACAGTATACATGTGATTCTGGAGTAAGAACAGATATAAACATACGGTACGTATGCGGCTTATTTCCATTATTTTTCCTCAATCATTCCACAGTTCTCGGTACCACTTGCTTTTGTCCTGTTTTGAATACACCTTTAGCTAAATTCATAACAATAACCCGGGATAGGGCTGGGCACTAAGAATTCATTAAGATTGTGTTCCTTTAAAAGCTTTTCAACGCGTTTATCCCAGCTTCCTGTCCTGGTTTTAGACCACTCGTGAAGTGGTTTTACTATACGATCCTCTGTGTTCCCGTGAGCCTTAACCAGTCTACATACTTTAAGTTTTTGCATGACAGCAGTAGAGTCCTGTCCTAGATCACCTATGGTCACAATATTGGATGCTTTGTTTCCGGTGCCTGTGTTTCTGTGTGGCCTCTTGACTGACCAACCAAGCACTTTAGTTACCTGTAAAAACCTTTGTGGCCTTGTGACTGACCGACCAGACACTTTAGTTACCTGTAAAGTATCATGATTGCTTTGTACCTATAAGTCTTAAGACTTTTGGTGAATAAAGAACTTGAGTTACCTGTAAAGATATCTGTGGCCTCATGACTGACCGACCAGACACTTTAATTACCTGTAAAGATCTGTGTGGCTTCTTGACTGACCAACCAATCACTTTAGTTACCTGTAAAAACCTTTGTGGCCTTGTGACTGACCGACCAGACACTTTAGTTACCTGTAAAAACCTTTGTGGCCTTGTGACTGACCAACCAAGCACTTCAGTTACCTGTAAAAACCTTTGTGGCCTTGTGACTGACCGACCAGACACTTTAGTTACCTGTAAAAACCTTTGTGGCCTCATGACTGACCAACCAAGCACTTTAGTTACCTGTAAAAACCTTTTGTGGCCTTGTGACTGACCGACCAGACACTTTAGTTATCTGTAAAAACCTTTGTGGCCTTGTGACTGACTGACCAGACACTTTAGTTACCTGTAAAACCTTTGTGGCCTCGTGACTGACCAACCATACACTTTAGTTACCTGTAAAAACCTTTGTGGCTGCTGGATGTTCCAGTTTTAACACCTTCTCCAGTCCTAGGAAGTATACATAGTTGGCTGAGTTGATTGTATGTGGTACACCATATATACTGTGTGCAACTGAAACAATAAGATACAAAAATACCATATATACATACTGTGTGCAACTGAAACAATAAGATACAAAAATACCATATATACTGTGTGCAACTGAAACAATAAGATACAATAATAATGTCCAACCTATACAATTTTCTATGTTCAGTTTAAACAGTATTTCAATAAACATACTTATTACATACATATGTTTTCAGATAAGATTGGAAAAGCAAGCTTTGATCTGACTCTAACTTTATAGGATGATGTTTCAATTTTGACAACTTAGAAACCATCCATTGACACATAGTGTAAGTATAGGTTTCATAAAAAATGTTTCAATGGTTTCAAATTAACAGCCCAGATAAAATTTTGTTAAAATTTTGCATCTACCATATTTTACTTTTAACTTGGAGATCAATGTCATCATGACTGCACACCTTCTTAAGCTTGTGCAAGTATACTTATGGTTTCATCAAAGTTAAATATCTTTAACACTTTAGACGCGACAAGATTTCACCAGAAATTTTTCACTTTTTTAACCTTTTACCTTGAGGTCAAGGTCACAGTGACCTAATTACAACATGCTGCACAGCTTAAGTGGTAGATGCAATATATAAAGTTATTGGCTTGACAAGATTTCACTGGAAATTTTGCACTTACCTGACGTTTGACCTTGAGATGAAGGTCACAGTGACCATATTATTGTATAGTGCACACCTCCTTTGGGTGATATAGGTCAATTTTTAGGACATAAAAAATGTTAACAGTTTAAGAAGTATGGCCTGTACAAGATCATATTAGAAAAGAAGGACAAGAAGAACCATACTATTACAATGTATGCCTTCATTGAAAGAAGAAATATAATTAGCAACAATATACAACTGTTTCATGGCTATTTGGGGAACAGTCCAAACTATCATCCCGAGGTAGGGGGAAGCCCTGGGGAACTGTTTGCCCGAGGCCGCTAGGCCAAGGGCAAACAGTTCCACAGGGCTTCCCCCTACCGAGGTATAGTAGTTTTGACTGTTCCCCAAATAGCCATGAAACAGTTGTATATTGTTGTTAATTATATTTCTTCTTTCAATGAAGGCATACATTGTAATAGTATGGTTCTTCTTTTCTAATATGATCTTGTGCCATACTTCTTAAATATTAGTATCAATGCTGCATGCAATGTTGCCATTGCTTCAACACTGAGTCGCGGCCACTGAAACGCTTGAAGGGGGCTCTCGAGGGGGGATTTCTGCGCATCGAATTCACATCGNGTTAACAGTTTAAGAAGTATGGCCTGTACAAGATCATATTAGAAAAGAAGAACAAGAAGAACCATACTATTACAATGTATGCCTTCATTCAAAGAAGAAATAAATTAGCAACAATATTTTTTACCTGGAATGCCTCTTCTAAGTTTAGAACTGTCTTCTATATCATCTATTCTGAAATAAACAAAATCATTTATCATAAGGGTGCCCGTTCCACTGCCAAAAACAGTGACTAGAATTGTACAATTATTTCTGAAAAGTACAACAATCTGGTCTGTCAGTGTACTCACAATAAACTGGTATGTATAACTTCTAATGTGAATATATTAGCACTACAAATCTGTCAGCATACTCACAATAAACTGGTATGTATAACTTGTAATGTGAATATATTAGCACTAAAAATCTGTCAGCATACTCACAATAGACTGGTATGGATAACTGCTAATGTGAATATATTAGCACCACAAATCTGTCAGCATACTCACAATAGACTGGTATGTATAACTTCTAATGTGAATATATTAGCACCACAAATCTGTCAGCATACTCACAATAAACTGGTATGTATAACTTCTAATGTGAATATATTAGCACTATGAATCTGTCAGCATACTCACAATAAACTGGTATGCATAACTTCTAATGTGAATATATTAGCACCACAAATCTGTCAGCATACTCACAATAAACTGGTATGTATACCTTCTAATGTGAATATATTAGCACTACAAATCTGTCAGCATACTCACAATAAACTGGCGTTGTGTAACATCTGAGTAGCTTCCCCTATTATTGCCAGTTTTTCAGGTGGAATGTTGAGCCAGTGGTCGAATGCCTAGAAGCAGATGACCAGATATTTCCCCAAATTAACAGTATTTTTTTTCTAAAACATTGAATAAAATCTGGTAAACTTCTGACAAGATAGTCAGAAAATATCTGATCATTTATAATTTTCAAATCCACGAAACAAGTTTTGATCACATGTAAGACATGTAAGATCAAAGTCTAAAAAGGAATCAGGTAATGTGTAATGAAACATATTCAAATTAAAAACAAGTTACATGTAACTAGTGCCGTTTCAGGGAAAACATAGAACTATTTAAATGTTTAAACATTTTTGGTATCAGGTTGTATATAGCTTGAACTTGGTATTCCTTTTGGGTATGAAGAAATACTTTACTCAACTAAGATTAAGTTACTTCATAAGGTTTATTGGATTTTATTTTTTTGAAATGATGTATATGTGTCACAGTGGTAAATGCCGTAGTTGTTTGCCATTGACTTGCATTTGTCTACAAGAAATTTTCCTTTAGCTTAAACAGTTGAGTATTAAAGGAGTTCTGTCCAGAAGGGAGAGAATACAATTTACATATAAACCTGTGACAGTGATGAACCACCTAGTTACTTGTTACTGACCTGTCTAAGGGGAACTATTTGGTAGAGTGTCTACAGTGCCGCTCAGACAACTTACCTCTGCCAGCTTACTCCTTATTTTTTTACCAGGAATTTGACAGATGTATTTGTATGGTTCCAACAACACCTATAAAAACATGAAAAGAAACATATTCTCCAATCATAATCTGCTCACTTCATACATTACTGAGCCTGGTATGAGTGTGTTCTGTGTTGTACCTTACAGCCACTACAGAATGTAATGATACCATGTCACCTAACTTACAACTTTATCAAGTACCAGCTCTGAGAATTATAGAACTAGGGTATTCTCAATAAATCATTGCTACTGTATGTTAAACTTAACTATTTCAAGAAAAATAAAAAGAATTTTATTTTTAGTTTAACATATAGATTATTTGTTGTTCCTTTAATATTACATGTATTGAGTTACATTGTATTGCAAAGCAATTCATTTTTGACACTGTTTGTTTTTCGGTGGCGGATCCAGAGGGGTTTTTTGGGCTTCAGGAAACCCCACCCATCCTGAGAATTTTCTTTAAAAATCATATATTTTCACCATTTTCCTCAATTTATTCCAACATGGAAATCGCCCCAGGAAATTTGGACCCCCCGACCCCAGATAGGTATCTGGATCCGCCACACTGTTTTTAATAAATTATCACAGTTTCAACACGTTTCTCTCACCTGCTCCGTAGTTTGTTCAAATGACTGAGAGGACATCTTTGTAATTATAGAAAGAACCTGTTGAAACAGCAAAGTTAAAACTCAACATGAAAATCTATGTTGATCACTGGCGACCAATTGTGTAGTTCAATTGGTAAAGCATTTTGGAGGGTCTCTGGTTTGAATCCCTCTGGCTGTGCATTTTTTTCTCCAGTTACATATAATTAGAAGTTGTGGCTATTTGAACATTTGAGTTGACCCATGCTTTTAACTGGATCAGTATCGTTTGTAACTAACCTGCATGCCTATCAAGACATCTGTATGTTGTGTGAACTTTTACAATTAGAATTAATGTTATCTTAAAATATGTTTATTATGTCCAGCACAACCAACTTTAACACTGGTTGGGCACAACGGCGCTTATGGGTAATAATCCTGCATTTGGGTAACATCTTTGTATGTTATGGTTGAATGCACTTCGAATCTACTTTCACTATCATATATAAAAAATCAAAATTTTGTACTTCACTTTCTTTATTAAAAATCGCTATTTATATGGTTATTATAAACAACTTTTGGTTGAACGTTTTTTNGTGTTTTGACATTTTCGTGATTTTAGATGTCCCGACTTTTCTAAGGCTTCAAAGGTCGTGAAATACTTTCAAAACCGAAAACTGTTCAACCAAAAGTTGTTTGTAATAACCAATAGATATGGCGATTTTCAATAACGTAAGTGAAGTACAAAATTTTGATTTTTTTATATAGGATAGTGAAAGTAGATTTGAAGTGCATTCAACCATAACATACAAAGATGTTACCCAAATGCAGGATTATTATCCATATGCGCCTTTGTGCCCAACCTGTTTAACGGTTTGATATGGGCTCAAATTAACTGAAAATCATTCAGAGATGTTGTTTACGGAAAGCTGAAAAAATATTCATTGCTGCGACATACGGACTATATGCTGAACTAAACAATTTTACATTGACAAACCATGTCGTTAATACAAATATATTTTTTGCAATATTTTGTGCAATAAATCGCACCGCTACCGGCTAAATGTTGAGCGGAGTAGTCAATGACTGAATGTACCCCTGCCATGAATCGTACTTACTGATATTTAATGGTGTGCTTCATTCAATGGGAATTATGAATTACTTTGTACATCCGAACTATATATAGTATAATATACTATTCATATCTATAAAAAGGAAAATGACAAATGCCGGGGTGTGTTCTTGGCCACGACTTGTTTACAATTTTTAAGCGTCAGAAAGACAATGACGGCGATTTTAATACACCGGCAAAGGAACCAACGACAAATATTCCGGCTTTTTTCAAGCATAGTCGGATATATATGGATATTGGACTGACTTTGGCTTTTCTATCTATCACTAAAATTTAAAAGTGCAATCACTGTGTGTGTTACGTTCATCATTCAGACGCTCGTACGTGTACATCAAGTTGTCATCATGTGTATCAAATACATTGTATATGTGACCAATACATCTGCAAACTACAACAATCAACAATAAACTTAATTTAAACACATTAGCACTGAAGTCGCACGGATAGTAACAAGTGCAACAAAACTAACAAGTGTCGATAATATGTTCCAGGAAACAGGATGGACCAGATCATTTTATGAAAGATTAAATTCCAAAATCTTTTCCTATTTCCTATATTCACTCTTTCAGGTTCTGTTATTTTTATGTGAGTTTTCTGCGGTTTAAAATATCCGAATAACTAAGTTTTCAGTCAACCAAAGAATAGTACAGATCAGAGACGTATATGGCTTTATATGTCTCTGTACAGATATTCGTGAAAACTTATGTTATTTTATGTCGAACTTCGTCTTGTAGCATGTAGGAGTTATTGCCCTTTAAGCAGTGGAAATATGTGATCCGGGGAAATGGTTTAAACGCTAATTCAGGAACTTCTCGATCTATTCCTCCTCAAGAAGATCCAACCTCTGGACGACAAAGATAGATGGAATTTCGTGAAGGTAACCATTTCTTCAGCATCATGAACATTGATTGAAGTAATACTAATATTCCTATTTTAAGGTGAAAACAGGGTTAGAATTTACAACATTTAAAGCTTGGAAGTAAAAGAATGAGAATGGATGCATCCACTGTGTACTTAGTTTACCGTCAGTAAGCCCCTTGAAATATGAAGCTGTTTAACTATTTTTCGACTCTACTTGTAGTTCTCCTTCTTCGTTTTCCTTCTTTTATCAATTTAATTGTAGCGTTGAGTCATTATTATTACGCTATATATTCAAACGATATAGACGTTTAGATAAAGATCTTAAAATATTATTTGATGGAACGGTATTTTGAATTTCAGAAGCATGACATACCACTGTCTCTTACTGCATCGATGAGTGTCACTTAGAGTAACGTTAATTTAAATGCACAATGACTTCATTTGTAGATCACGCTAATGTTGTCCTAACGTCAATTATGGGGAAAAGACATGTTTGAGAAAGCTCATAAACAAACGCATTTGGACCGAACTGTATAGAAAGAGGTAAAAATGCAGTTTTGGAGTTTTATGACAAATAGTATTAAGAATAATACGTCCTTCTTTAACGCTTCCACTAAAACATTATATATATCCTAAAAGATATATGTGAGTCGATCTTGTTTTATAAAAAGAAATAATGAAAACTAGCAATAGTCAGCATTTTAGCTTCGGCAAGGCACGTCTGGACCCTCAATATGCACGTGCCGTTTATTTCAGGGGTCAGCCTCGGTTCAGATCTGAGCCTGTCGTTTTCTTTTCAGGTTCAGCTTGTTGAAATGGTTGAACCGCATACTTGAAAGGGGCCCAAGTTAAACCGTGATGCTCTATTAGAGTTAATACAATATGTGTACTGTCAATCCTGAATTGTACACGTGAGGTTTAGGATGGCTGTACTTCAGTCGAATCTGAAAAGTTAGAGCGGACACAACGTATGTGACACTGCTAGAATATAATTAACGGATCACCTTCATACGCTAGAGATGAATGTCTATTTGCTTGCCTACATGGAATTCTTCAGACGATAACATAATCAGCCCTTGTCCCAAATAAAGCTAGCTCTTGTATCTCACGCATGAGGACAGAAAACTAAATATCAACCATACTAGACGATAACATCCATGCAGATATGATGTTCTCCGTGTCAACTTAGTTCAAGATCCAAATTTTGGTAAATCTTGGCCATCATTGTTAATATATGTCTGTCACTTATTTTTTGAGCGTTGATCGTATACTTGTACCCGTACAGTATTGGGGTTACTACGGTTTGGTGATGAAGCCTGGTCTTGTATATAGATTGTAAGTGACTACGAACTTATCTGGTATTGAAATGTTGATAGGAGATGAGTTCATTGCAATAGCCTGTGTGAGATCATTTCATCAATTTTGGTCGATAAAGATGTCTAAGGCCAATCAAAGGACAATACTGACCATTGCCCTGGACAATATAGCGAAGTCAATGACAACTACAAATTATTAATGTAATAATCGCAAATCAGAAGAAATTCAGGAAGTCCGTATCAGCTGCCCTTACTAACCGAACAGTCATTTGAGTATTACCTAACATACTTTTGTGCCAACAATAAAAATTGAATTCAGTCGATACCTCGAGGTCCGCGTTACTCCCTCTGGGAGGCTCCATGACACTGTTGAGGAAGATTGGATTCGAGATTTCCGATAACCTTATGTAAGATGATGAATTTCCATTGAACAAGTATTCCCATTGTATCAGTGTGGCGATACAAACAGGTCCGAATGCCATATCGATTAAATCTTCAACACTGGAAACTGGTGATAGTGACATTCATATCAGTAAGTAGCAACAACGGGAGTTGGTGATAGTAACATTCCTATCAGTTAGTAACAACAACGGGAGTTAGTGATAGTAACATTCCTATCAGTTAGTAACAACAACGGGAGTTAGTGATA
>NW_018405992.1:781864-782829 GCF_002113885.1 Mizuhopecten yessoensis
GGAGTTAGTGATAGTAACATTCCTATCAGTTAGTAACAACAACGGGAGGTAGTGATAATATCATTCGTATCAGTAACAACAACGACAGTTAGTGATAGTAACATTCCTATCAGTTAGTAACAACAACGGGAGGTAGTGATAATATCATTCGTATCAGTAACAACAACAGGAGTTAGTGATAGTAACATTCGTATCAGTAACAACAACGGCAGTTAGTGATAGTAACATTCCTATCAGTTGTATGACTTCATTGATCAGTTGGTTTGTTCGGTTTTTCCTCTATGTTCAGTTGGGGGTTGTTTTTTTGCTTGGTATCATGATGGTTCATTTTGCTTTCTTTTTGCCTTGTTCTTTTGGTCTATTTATTTTTATTCCCCGTGATGCCTTGTTGCAGACTTATGGAGACATCCAATGATTCCGAGAGACTTCCGGTTCGGTTAACAAACTGACATTGGGGAGACTAATCGTTTAAGACAGGTTGCGGACTATATAGGAATACTTGACCTAATGATATATCGTTGACAGACAAATCTAAACCGTTGATATGGGATGTTCATGGAACAAAGTCCGGATGAAATAATAATACATGTTTTGGTCAGAAATCTATAATACTTTTTCAAATATCAGATTTAGTGAATAACTAAACAGGAAAAGGAGTTTCGTCTGCTTATTATACATACCTGAAATACCATTGTCTCTAACAAAAATACCTGGCATACCATTGTCTCTTACACAAATACCTGATATACCATTGTCTCTTACTGCGCCAATAGAGGATATTTTATACCGTTCTATCACATGACATACCATTGTTTCTTACTGCGCCAAAAGAGGAAATTTTATACCGTTCTATCACATGACATACCATTGATTACTGCGCCAATGGAGGAAATTTTATACCATTCTATCACATGACAAAACATTGATTACTGCGCCAATGGAGGAAATTTTATACCGTTCTATCA
>NW_018405992.1:783474-784607 GCF_002113885.1 Mizuhopecten yessoensis
ATTATCACATAATATATCAGTGTCTCTTACTGCGCCAATAGTGGAAACTTTATACCGTTCTATCACATAATATACTAGTGTCTCTTACTGCGCCAATAGAGGAAACTTTATACCGTTCTATCACATAATATATCAGTGTCTCTTACTGCACCAATAGAGGAAACTTTATACCGTTCTATCACATGATATATCAGTGTCTCTTACTGCGCCAATAGAAGAAACTTTATACTGTTCTATTACATAACATACCAGTGTCTCTTACTGCGCCAATAGAGGAAACTTTAAACCGTTCTATCACATGATATACCATTGTCTCTAACTGCGTCAAAAGAGGAAATTTTATACCGTTCTATCACATGACATACCATTGTCTCTTACTGTGACAATAGAGGAAATTTTAGACCGTTCTATCACATGACATACCATTGATTACTGTACAAAAGGAGGAAACTTTATACCGTTCTATCACATGACATACCATTGTCTCTTACTGCGCCGATAGAGGAAATTTTATACCGTTCTATCACATGACATACCATTGTCTCTTACTGTACCAATAAAGGAAATTTTATACCATTCTATCACATGACATACCATTGATTACTGCGCCAATGGAGGAAATTTTATACCATTCTATCACATGACATACCATTGATTACTGTGCCAATGGAGGAAATTTTATACCGTTCTATCGCATGACATACCATTGATCACTGTACCATTAGAGGATTTTTTTTACCGTTCTATCACATAATATATCAGTGTCTCTAACTGCGCAATTAGTGGAAACTTTATACCGTTCTATCAAATAACATACCAGTGTCTCTTACTGCGCCAAGAGTGCAAACTTTAAACCGTTCTATCAAATAACATACCAGTGTCTCTTACTGCGCCAATAAAAGAAACATTATACCGTTCTATCAAATGGCAATCCATTGTCTCTTACTGCGCCAATAGTGGAAACTTTATACCGTTCTATCACATAATATATCAGTGTCTCTTACTGCGCCAATAGAGAAAACATTATACCGTTCTATCACATAATATATCAGTGTCTCTTACTGCGCCAATAGAAGAAACTTTATACCGTTCTATCACATAATATATCAGTGTCTCTTACTGCGCCAATAGAA
>NW_018405992.1:789825-790294 GCF_002113885.1 Mizuhopecten yessoensis
AGTGTCTCTTACTGCGCCAATAGTGGAAACTTTTTACCGTTCTATCACATAACATACCAGTGTCTCTTACTGCGACAAAAGAAGAAACTTTATACCGTTCTATCACATAATATATCATTGTCTCTTACTGCACTAATACAGGAAATTTTATACCATTCTATCACATGACATACCATTGATTACTGCGCCAATGGAGGAAATTTTATACCGTTCTATCACATGACATACCATTGATTACTGTACCAATATATGATATTTTATACCGTTCTATCACATAAGATATCAGTGTCTCTTACTGCGCCAATAGTGGAAACTTTTTACCGTTCTATCACATGACATACCATTGTCTCTTACTGTGCCGATAGAGGAAATTTTATACCGTTCTATCACATGACATACCGTTGATTACTGTACCATTAGAGGATTTTTTACCGTTCTATCACATAATATATCAGTGTCTCTTACTGCG
>NW_018405992.1:795141-795379 GCF_002113885.1 Mizuhopecten yessoensis
CACGTTATACCGTTCTATCACATAATATATCACTGTCTCTTACTGCGCCAATAGAGGAAACTTTATACCGTTCTATCACATGGCATACTATTGTCTCTTACTACGCCAATAGAGGAAATTTTATACCGTTCTATATCACATAATATATCAGTGTCTCTTACTATACAATAGGGGAAGCATTAATACCGTTTTATCACATGAAACACTTTTGTCTCATACTGCGCCAATAGAGGAAATT
>NW_018405993.1:0-247 GCF_002113885.1 Mizuhopecten yessoensis
GAGCTCTATAACATGTATAAATGCTACCTTCCCCCAGAACTGGCTCGCCTTGATTCTTGACTCTTCTGTAAGGTAAGTACTCAGTTCGTTGAGCTCTATAACATGTATAAACACTACCTTCCCCCAGAACTGGCTCGCCTTGATCCTCGACTCTTCTGTAAGGTAAGTACTCAGTTCGTTGAGCTGTACAACATGTATAAATGCTACCTTCCCCCAGAACTGGCTCGCCTTGATCCCCGACTCTTCT
>NW_018405993.1:1083-2251 GCF_002113885.1 Mizuhopecten yessoensis
TGTTGAGCTGTAGAGAACAATCCGTTTTCTGTTTTGTTTGTCCGAACTCAACTTGTGAAATAACAGTAAAATCACACTTTCTACTAATTTTACTCCACTGACCTTTTTGAAGGAAATAGAATCAGACTACGTTAAATGCCATGATAACATGTACCATTCATACTGCATGTTACAGGCACTGTTCAAGGCCCTAGGACTGGATGATAAGGACTTCAAATTTGGGCTCACCAAGGTGTTTTTCCGGCCCGGGAAGTTTTCCGAGTTTGACCAGCTGATGAAGAGTGACCCGGAGAACCTGGCAGCTCTGGTGAAGAAGGTGAAGCGTTGGCTTATCTGTTCTCGCTGGAAAAAGGCACAGTGGTGTTCCCTCTCTGTCATCAAATGTAAGTAGATCATGACAACACTGGACAAGCTTGTAAGACATTTATGCTATACTATAAATTATACTCACCATTGTCAGGAAAAACGTTAGAATGATTTGGATGGTTTCTTAACACTTCATACTAGTTTGGGTGGTTTCTTCAGTTCTATGCACACAATGAAATATATAGGAATATAGTCATAGATTAAATTGTTAATAATAGCTGTTTTCATGGTTACAAATTGTTGTGAGTATTGGTAGATTTTGTCTTGTTTACAAATTGTTGTGAGTATTGATAGATTTGTTTTGTTTAGAAGTTGTATAAGAATTGATAGGTTATAAGATATGAGTTAGAATTGTTAATGCTTGGTTACAAATTGTTACGAGTAATAAATCGCTTTGTTACAAGTTGTTATTAGTAGTAGCTGTGGTTTTGAGTACAATTGTCATGAATTTGGTTGTTTAATTTGTTACAGTAAAAAACAAGATCGTATGGCGCCGGGAGCAGATCATCCGCCTCCAGAAAACTGTCAGAATGTGGGGGGATATACGCAAGTTCAAACCTAAGTAAGTGTTTTTACCGACTAACCCCATTACTGAGTTTACTTCTGTTAGTGAAGTTACTGATTACATGAAGGAATCTTGAAATCTGTAACATGTTACTTTTTTTTCTTTTTCAAAACTGAGTTGTTTTTTGTTTAGTTACCCAGGAGTAGTATACTTTATGTATTCTGTGTAGAATCAGTGTGAGCTGTCATTGTTTTAGTATACTAGTACAATGTATCAAGTGTAAGTATACTAGTACAA
>NW_018405994.1:0-247 GCF_002113885.1 Mizuhopecten yessoensis
TCGCCAATACACATGAACAACAAAATAACACCACAGCGACAGCGTTAATACACATGGACAGCAAAATAATACCACAGCGTCATCGCCAATACACATGGACAACAAAATAATACCACAGCGTCATTGCCAATACACATGGACAGCAAAATAACACCACAGGGTCATCGCCAATACACATGGACAACAAAAAAACACCATAGCTTCATTGTCAATACACATGGACAACAAAATAATACCAGAGCGTCAG
>NW_018405994.1:1716-2208 GCF_002113885.1 Mizuhopecten yessoensis
CACACCGAAAGAGCCAATACACATGGACAACAAAAATAACACGACAGCGTCACGGCCAATGCACATGGACAACAAAATAATACCACAGCGTCAGCGCCAATACACATGGACAACAAAATAACACAACAGCGTCAGCGCCAATACACATGGACAACACAATAACACCACAGCGTCATCGCTAATAAACATGGAAAACAACATAACACCAAAGCGTTAGCGCCAGTACACATGGACAACAAAATAATACCAAAGCGTCAGCGGCAATTGGACAACAAAATAATACCACACCGAAAGAGTGGACAACAAAATAACACCACAGCGTCATCGCTAATAAACATGGAAAACAACATAACACCAAAGCGTTAACGCCAGTACACATGGACAACAAAATAATACCAGAGCGTCAGCGCCAATACACATGGACAACAAAATAATACCAAAGCGTCAGCGGCAATATACATGGACAACAAAATAATACCACACCGTCAGCGC
>NW_018405995.1:0-247 GCF_002113885.1 Mizuhopecten yessoensis
TGACCTTAAGATTGACGCCTTCAAGGTCGAGGAGGAAGCAGTTAATGCATACATGTACAACTGTGGAACTATCTGGCTTTTCAACCCACCACATGCATCACACATGGGTGGCGCTTGGGAAAGAATGATTGGTGTCTCGCGTCCTTGAGTCAATGCTGACTGAAGTGATGGACAACAATTTGACCCACGAAGTACTTGTGATATTCCTCGCGGAAGTTTGCGCGATTGTGAACGCCAGGCCACTTGT
>NW_018405995.1:3655-3805 GCF_002113885.1 Mizuhopecten yessoensis
TGAGGTGGTCGAAGAGTTAAGTTCGTCGTCCTGCATTAACGCATTCAGAAGGTTTACAGCTGTGAGGGGTCATGTGAAACAGATTCGATCAGATCGTGGCACTTGTTTCATTGGTGCAGTGGATGACCTTAAGATTGACGCCTTCAAGGT
>NW_018405995.1:4716-20005 GCF_002113885.1 Mizuhopecten yessoensis
GTATTATATGTAAAAGTACATACAAATATATTATTCTGGGCTAACACATCACCAAATAAAACGCTCACGTTGGAAAGCCTCAACATTTGACCAAACGAAACCATCAAACTAAAACGTGTGACCACTACTATACACCAACATCTAACCATAACATTGGAAAGTTTGACCACTACATCAAATATAAAAGTCAAATTGGAAAGCTTGACAACTACACCAAATACATGTATAACTATCAAAATGGAAAGTTTGACCATTACATCAAATATAACTACCACATAATGTAAGGTGTGACCATTACACCAAATATAACCATCACATCGCTAAGTATGACCACTACACCATATATATAACCTTTCACTAATGATGACATTGTGAGTTAAAGTGAGTCAATGCTCCGAACCTCACAAGCATGATTCATAGGTTTGTTTTACAATACATTACATCACAACTAGACAATGTTGATGACATTGTGAGTTAAAGTGATTCAATGTTCCGAACCTCACCAGCATGATTCAAAGGTTTGTTTTACAATACATTACATCACAACTAGCCACTGTTGATAACATTGTGAGTTAAAGTGAGTCAATGCTCCGACCCTCCCCAGCATGATTCGTAGGTTTGTTTTACAATTCATTACATCACAACTAGACACTGTTGATGACATTGTGAGTTAAGGTGAGTCAATGCTCCGAACCTCACCAGCATGATTCGTAGGTTTGTTTTACAATACATTACATCACAACTAGCCACTGTTGATAACATTGTGAGTTAAAGTGAGTCAATGCTCCGACCCTCCCCAGCATGATTCGTAGGTTTGTTTTACAATACATTACATCACAACTAGCCACTGTTGATAACATTGTGAGTTAAAGTGAGTCAATGCTCCGACCCTCCCCAGCATGATTCGTAGGTTTGTTTTACAATTCATTACATCACAACTAGACACTGTTGATGACATTGCGATTTAAAGTGAGTCAATGCTCCGAACCTCACAAGCATGATTCATAGGTTTGTTTTACAATACATTACATCACAACTAGACACTGTTGATGACATTGTGAGTTAAAGAGAGTCAATGTTCCGAACCTCACCAGCATGATTCAAAGGTTTGTTTTACAATACATTACATCACAACTAGACACTGTTGATGACATTGTGAGTTATAGTGAGTCAATGCTCCGAACCTCACCAGCATGATTCGTAGGTTTGTTTTACAATTCATTACATCACAACTAGACACTGTTGATGACATTGTGAGTTAAAGAGAGTCAATGTTCCGAACCTCACCAGCATGATTCAAAGGTTTGTTTTACAATACATTACATCACAACTAGACACTGTTGATGACATTGCGATTTAAAGTGAGTCAATGCTCCGAACCTCACAAGCATGATTCATAGGTTTGTTTTACAATACATTACCTCACAACTAGACAATGTTGATGACATTGTGAGTTAAAGTGAGTCAATGTTCCAACCTCACCAGCATGATTCATAGGTTTGTTTTACAATACATTACATCACAATTAGACCTACATGTCCGAGGTAATGAGACTACAATTTAAACATTTAGAAGATCGGTGCAACAAGTCAAACAAAGTAAACAATTACTGCACCCTATGACGGTTTTGTACTTTAAGGACTCAGCAAGGGTTACTTAAATCAAAAGAGTGAACATTTATGTCAAATGCGTTCTTACATATATACAGATAAACCGGATATTGAAAGACAACTAGACGCCATATTTGAATTATTTCAATCTAGAGTAAACTTCCACATACATTAGAGGGACAGCGAGATTAAAAACAATACCTGAATATATTGCTGGTCATTGTTAGAGCCAGCACTCCAGGAGGAAGACACTCCTTTTGTGGAACCATCAAAATGTAGTCTAGCGTTTAGAGGCCCGTAAAAATTTGTATCCTCTCCATATTCACTTGAGGCGGTCAATGCTGAGTCCTCCACACCATACAGTCCAGACACGAGGTACTCCGAACACAAAGTCTGGTCTGAGATAATGAAAAATATAACAAAATCAACACGAAAAACATATGGTCTCCTTAACACAAAAATGCATGCTATTATATGTAAATTTCGTCATAATTATGGGATATTGTGTAACACCTGCAAGTAATAGAATTGGCCGAAAAAAGTAGGACATAGTTGAAAAGTAGGTTACTATGACCTTATTATATATCAGCTTACTTATGTCAACGGTTCTCTCTCTTTTGTGCCTTAAAACATATTAGAACCCTTCATTAACCCTAGGGTCTTTATGAAATTAGTTTTTATTTAACATTGGGAAATACTTCAAGAAGAAATATATTAACATACGCAATTCTACCACAAATGGCCAATACAGATATGCTAATGCAGTTCGATTTGTTATTACAATGTTATTAATCATCTGTACTTACCTGATAAAGCGTGAGATATATTCCAAACAATAATTGCAAATTCAACGAATAGAAGTACTCTCCTCAACTTTACATCCATCTTTGATCTCAACTGCGTCAGCTAGTAAACAGCGCCCACCCGACCTCGCAGCTTAATGCCTGACGGCGGATCAATAAGCGTGTTTTCCCGACTAACTTGATCAATGTTTAACATTGATTCTATTCACTGGTTTTACAAACTTGGAACATGCAGATAGTGTCTATGACTGATTACTTTTTATTCGGGTTGGACACTTTTCTTAACTCTGATAATAAAACGTGTAAAATCATTCATGTTAGTGGAAAAACGTATGAAATTTTCATCGAAAACAATAAAATATCATGTACATGATATATTTTCGCGGATATTTGCTGATTTCTTTAAACAGTTCTCGTTTGTGTATCTGTAACCGCGGTGAACCTATGTGTGATTGTAAATAAGGAGAGTCTTGGTATCAATGTGTTTTTGACTTCAGTGAACCTTGGTGTGGCTAAGAAAAAATTATCTTGTTACAAATTATAGGCCGCGTTGAACCCAACCGACTTGTGATCGCGTTGAATCCCACTGCCCAATGTACTTGGGACCGCAGTGAACCGCACTCTACATGTGACCGCGGTGAACCGCACTCTACATGTGACCGCGGTAAACCTCACTCTACATGTGACCGCGGTGAACCACACTCTACATGTGACCGCGGTGAACCACACTCTACATGTGACCGCGGTGAACCACACTGTACTTGGGACCGCGGTGAACCTCACTCTACATGTGACCGCGGTAAACCTCACTCTACATGTGACCGCGGTGAACCACACTCTACATGTGACCGCGGTAAATCACACTCTACATGTCACCGCGTAGAACCACACTATAATTGAAACTGCGATGAACCACACTGTACTTGTGACCGCGGTAAAGCACACTTTACTTGTGACCGTAGTGAACCCCACTGTTCTTGTGACGCACTGAACCCCACTATCCTTTTGATTGCTGTCAGCCCCGATGTATATGTGACATCTGTAAACTCCACTGTACCTGTGATCGCTGTGAACCCCACTTTACATGTGACCGTGGTGAACCACACTGTACCTGTGACTGCTGTCAAAACCACTGTTCCTGTGACCGCGGTGATCAAACTGTACCTGTGAACCCGGTGAAACACATCGTACTTGTGACTGCGGTGAACCGCACATTACGTGTGGTCGCGGTGAATCACACTGTACATGTGACAGTGGGGAACCCCACTGAACCTGTGATCACTGTGAACCCCACTGTACTTAAGATCGCTGTGAACCCAGCTGTGCATGTGACTGCTGTGAACCCGACTGTACCTGTGACTGCGGTGAACCCCACTGTACTTATGACCGCGTTGAACCATACTGTACTTGCTATCGTTGTGAACCACACTGTACCTTTACCGTAGTTAACCCCACTGTACTTGTAATTATTGTGAGCCCCCACTGTACCTGTGAACGCGGTGAACCACACTGTACTTGTGACTTTGGTCAATCCAACTGTACTTGTGACTGCGCTGAACTGCACTACTTGAGATCGCTATAAACCCCACCGTAACTTTGAACGCTATGAACCCTACCTTACCTGTGACCGCGGTGAACCACACTGTATTTGTGATCGCATTGAACAACACTGTACCTGTTACCGCGGTGATCCAAACTGTACCTGTGACTCGGTCAAAACCACTGTACATGTGACCGCTGTGATCAAACTGTACCTGTGACTGCGGTGAAACACACAGTACCTGTGACCGCGGTGAACCCCACATTACGTGTGGCCGCGGTGAATCACACTGTACATTTGACAGTGGTGAACCTCACTGAACCTGTGACCACTGTGAACCCTACTGTACTGTATATCGCTGTGAACCCAGCTGCACATTTGACCGCTCTGAACCCCACTGTACATGTGATTGCGTTGAACACCACTGTAATTGTAACCGCGGTGAACCACACTGTACTTGCTATCGCTGTGAACAACACTGTACCTGTTACCGTAGTGAGCCCCACTGTTCTTTTGCCCGCAGTGAACCCCGCTGTACTTGTGATTGCAGTGAACCCCGCTGTACTTGTGGTTGCTGTGAGCCCCGGAACTTTGACCGCTGTGAGCCCTAGTGAACATGTGACTGCGGTAAACACCACTGTACTTGGGACCGCGGTTGACCCATCTTTACCTGTGGCCGCGGTTAACCACCTTCTACAAGTGACTGCGGTGAACCACACTGTTCCTGTGACCGCGGTGAGCCCACTGTACTTGGGACCGCGGTTGACCCATCTTTACCTGTGACCGCGGTGAGCCCCACTGTACTTGTGACCGCGGTAAATCCCACTGTACCTGCGACCGCGGTGAACCCATCGTACGTGCTAGTTTCGATACTCTTTATTAGGTGCAAGATATTTGTTTTTGTCTCTCCACATCCTGTTATTGGATTTACACTAAAATACAATTTTTCAGGTTAACCTTTGATAAAAAAAACGATTGTTTCTGAGTTTGCCAATAAGACGTTAGGCAAGTTAATGTTAAGTAGATTGGAACATGTTTTTGGATGTTTCCAATACCTGTCTATCACTAGGCATACCGTCAGCTTACACAGTAAGAATACTTTATCAGAAACTATTGTATATGTAATTGGAATTCGTGAACAATTCCGTTGACAGGATCCTATGACGTCACTGAGAAAACTAAACTTCTGTTTCACATAAGCAATCAAACAACCCAAAATATCTAGTTAGATGTGCGAATGTCATGGATATTTGATTTCCGTTGGCTAATCAACTAACACATCACCATGTGCTATCTAAGAGGCTGTTGCTCTATGTTGATTAATTCTTGATTGTGAATTTTCACGGTCTATAGTGACTTAGGAACTATTTACTATGTCTAAGATTGGAGTGAATCATATTTATTGTTTTTTAGTTGTAAGAATATGTCGTCGCAGGGACCAAAATGAGCGAGGCTCATGCTGTCATTAGTTCTGGTTTCGTGTTCATTTAAATGCCGTCATTTTCTTATCAATATTGATTTCGTTCGGATTTTTTATCATTTTATGGTGACGGTGAGGTCTTATTCAGTCATGTTTATAATGTAACTAAGCAAAGCGAACAAAATGAATTAATGAATGAATGCTAATACGAATTGTAACGATGGCTGGGATGTCATTGTTTGTTTTGTTAAAAATGTTTATTTTGGTAAAACATGATGCGTCGGGATGTCTGCTATAGGGATGCTTTCTGTTCAAGATATTTCGTCACGGTTCAGGGATATATCGAGACGTTACAAACTCGGGGTCTTGTGTGTAAGTGATTTATTGGATCACTGAGTGTCAACGCCTCCGAGTTGAGATGGTTTATTAGGCATGATAGTGTATGACCACAATTGTTGGGTCACTGAGTTTTAACGTTTCAGCGTTTAGATGGTTTATCAGGCATGCTAGATAAAAATCGAAATGTAAATTATGAACCAAAACAAAATTTCACATGAAAACCTACTTACAACTTCGGCAAACTGGCACGCAAACTTACATTAAATTCGGTCCTATTTACTTATGGAATGTAATGGCGCACGGACCTTACATTAATATTGGTCCTCTTTACTCATGAAATTCAAAGGCACATTGGCCTTGCATTAAAATCGGTCCCTTTTACTTTTTAATATTATGGCGCACGGACCTTTCATTAAGATTTGTCTAGGCACCAATGATTGTAGAATCAGAGACCTATATTTATGAATTGTTCTAATGCTTTTCCGTGAATTAGACGCCCAAAACAACTTTCCCGTAACTCACTGAAATCGTGTGATACGGCAAAAAGTCAAGTTTGAACAATGAAAATGGCAAACGGCTTTACGTCTCTATACAATTTTTCCAAATCATTGACAACATATGTCAAAGTTATTAATATATCACTGGCCCACATAATCTAGGAGTCTAAGTATAAGTCGATATCATAAGTATAGCCCTGATCTAATGAACCAGGCTACTGGTACACAGTACCAACTGATGTTACTAGTACCAAATATCAACTGATGTTACTAGTACCAAATACCAATTGATATTACTAGTACCAAATACCAACTGTTGTTACTAGTACCAAATACCAACTGATGTTACTAGTACCAAATATCAACTCACGTTACTAGTACCAAATACCAACTTATGTTAACAGTACCCAATACCAACTGTTGTTACTAGTACCAAATATCAACTGATGTTACTTGTACCAAATACCAACTAATGTTAATAGTACCAAATATCAACTGATGTTACTTGTACCAAATACCAACTGATGTTACTAGTACAAAATATCAAAAGATATTACTAGTACCAAATACCACCTGATGTTACTAGTACCAAATACCAACTGATGTTACTAGTACCAAATACCACCTGATGTTACTAGTACCAAATATCAACTGATGTTACTAGTACCCAATACCAACTGATGTTACTAGTACCACATACCAACTGACGTTACTAGTACCAATTACCAACTGATGTTACTAGTACCCAATACCAACTGACGTTACTAGTACCAATTACCAACTGATGTTACTAGTACCAATACCAACTGTTGTTACTAGTACCAAATATCAACTGATATTACTAGTACCAAATACCAGCTGATGTTACTAGTACCAAATACCAACTGATATTACTAGTACCAAATACCAACTGATGTTACTAGCACCAAATACCAACTGATTTTACTAGTACCAAATGCCAACTGATATTACTAATACCAAATGCCAACTGATATTACTAGTACAAACTACCAACCTACTAATGTTACTAGGACCAAATACTAACTCATATTACTAGAACCAAATACCAACTGATGTTTCTAGTACCAAATATCAACTGATATTACTAGTACCAAATACCAACTGATGTTACTAGTACCTAATACCAACTGATATTACTAGTACCAAATACCAACTAATGTTACTAG
Organism: Mizuhopecten yessoensis; assembly: GCF_002113885.1. NCBI lineage: Eukaryota > Metazoa > Mollusca > Bivalvia > Pectinida > Pectinidae > Mizuhopecten > Mizuhopecten yessoensis. Next base: position 12,113 of record NW_018405995.1, read on the forward strand.
TACAAACTACCAACTTACTTATGTTACTAGTACCAAATACCAATTGATATTACTAGTACCAAATACCAACTAATGTTACTAGTACAAACTACCAACTTACTTATGTTACTAGTACCAAATACTAACTCATATTACTAGAAGCAAATACCAACTGATGTTTCTAGTACCAAATATCAACTGATATTACTAGTACCAAATACCAACTGATGTTACTAGTACCACATACCAACTGACGTTACTAGTACCAATTACCAACTGACGTTACTAGTACCAATTAACAACTGATGTTACTAGTACCCAATACCAACTGACGTCACTAGTACCAATTACCAACTGATGTTACTAGTACCAATACCAACTGGTGTTACTAGTACCAAATATCAACTGATATTACTAGTACCAAACACCAGCTGATGTTACTAGTACCAAATACCAACTGATTTTACTAGTACCAAATACCAACTGATATTACTAGTACAAACTACCAACCTACTAATGTTACTAGGACCAAATACTAACTCATATTACTAGAACCAAATACCAACTGATGTTTCTAGTACTAAATACCAACTGATTTTACTAGTACCAAGGATCAACTGATGTTACTAGTACCCAATCCCAATACCAGCTGATGTTACTAGTATCACATACCAACTGATGTTATTAGTAACAAATACCAACTGACGTTACTAGTACTAATTCCAACTGATGTTACTAGTACCAAATACCACCTGATGTTACTAGTACCAAATATCAACTGATGTTACTAGTACCCAATACCAACTGATGTTACTAGTACCACATACCAACTGACGTTACTAGTACCAATTACCAGCTGATGTTACTAGTACCAATACCAACTGTTGTTACTAGTACCAAATACCAACTGATGTTACTAGTACCAAATGCCAACTGATATTACTAATACCAAATGCCAACTGATATTACTAGTACAAACTACCAACCTACTTACCAACTGTTGTTACTAGTACCAAATACTAACTCATATTACTAGTACCAAATACCAACTGATGTTACTAGTACCAAGTATCAACTGATGTTACTAGTACCCAATCCCAATACCAACTGATGTTACTAGTATCACATACCAACTGATGTTATTAGTAACAAATACCAACTGACGTTACTAGTACTAATACCAACGGATGTTACTAGTACCAAATACCAATTGATGTTACTAGTACCAAATACCAGCTGATGTTACTAGTAACAAGTACCAACTTACTTATGTTACTAGTACCAAATACCAACTGATATTACTAGTACCAAATACCAACTAATGTTACTAGTACAAACTACCAACTTACTTATGTTACTAGTACCAAATACTAACTCATATTACTAGTACCAAATACCAACTGATGTTTCTCGTACCAAATATCAACTGATATTACTAGTACCAAATACCAACTGATGTTTCTCGTACCAAATACCAACTGATGTTACTAGTACCAAATACCAGCTGATGTTACTAGTACCAAATACCAACTTATGTTACTAGTACCAAATACCAACTAATATTACTAGTACCAAATACCAACTGATGATTCTAGTACCAAATACCAACTGATGCTACTAGTACCAAATACCAACTGATGTTACTAGTTCCAAATACCAGCTGATGTTACTAGTACCCAATACCAACTGATGATTCTAGAACCAAATACCAACTGATGCTACTAGTACTAAATACCAACTGATGTTACTAGTACCAATAACAACTGATGTTACTAGTACCAAATACCAACTGATGTTACTAGTACCAAATACCAACTAATGTTACTAGTACCAATACCAACTGATGTTACTAGTACCAAGTACCAACTGATGTTACTGGTACCAAATACCAACTGATGTTACTAGTACCAAATATCAAATGATGTTACTGGTCTATTGTCAAGCATTTGTTATATTTGTTTGAAGAAAGCTATTAATAGATTAGACTAGCTGAAAAGAAATCACTACCCTTGTTCTTGGCGAAGATGGCTCGCCCGTGGATTCTTTCCCAAGCAGTAAAAGATATATAGATTGTCTTGGTATATCTATACTTCGTGCATACTAAACTTAAGGTTACTCTTTGGGGCAGGAATGGAGAATGTTTACTTCTCGGGGCAGAAATGGAGAAAGTTTACTCCTCGGGGTAGGAATGGAGAATGTTTACTTCTCGGGGTAGAAATGGAGAAAGTTTACTTCTCGGGGCAGGAATGGAGAATATTTACTCCTCGGGCAGGAATGGAGAATATTTACGTATCGGGGCAAAAATTGAGAATGTTTACTTACCGGGGCAGAGATGGAGAATGTTTACTTCTCGGGGTAGGAATTGAGAATATTTACTCATCGGGGCAGGAATGGAGAATGTTTACTTATCGGGGCAGGAATGGAGAATGTTTACTTCTCGAGGTAGAAATGGAGAATGTTTACTCATCGGGGCAGAAATTAAGAATGTTTACTCCTCGGGGCAGGAAAGGAGAATGTTAACTTCTCGGGGCGGGAATGGATAAAGTTTACTCCTCGGGGCAGGAATGGAGAATGTTTACTTCTCGGGGTAGAAATGGAGAAAGTTTACTTCTCGGGGCAGGAATGGAGAATATTTACTCCTCGGGCAGGAATGGAGAATATTTACGTATCGGGGCAAAAATTGAGAATGTTTACTTACCGGGGCAGAGATGGAGAATGTTTACTTCTCGGGGTAGGAATTGAGAATATTTACTCATCGGGGCAGGAATGGAGAATGTTTACTTATCGGGGCAGGAATGGAGAATGTTTACTCATCGGGGCAGGATTGGAGAATGTTTACTCCTCGGGGCAGGAATGGAGAATGTTTACTTCTCGGGGCAGGAATGGAGAATATTTACTCCTCGGGCAGGAATGGAGAATATTTACGTCTCGGGGCAAAAATTGAGATTGCTTACTTACCGGGGCAGAGATGGAGAATGTTTACTTCTCGGTGTAGGAATTGAGAATATTTACTCATCGGGGCAGGAATGGAGAATGTTTACTCATCGGGGCAGGAATGGAAAATGTTTACTCCTCGGGGCAGGAATGGGGAATGTTTACTTATCGGGGCGGGAATGGATAATGTTTACTCCTCGGGGCTGGAATGGAGAATGTTTAGTCCTCGGTGCAGGAATGGAGAATGTTTACTTCTCGAGGTAGAAATGGAGAAAGTTTACTTCTCGGGGCAGAAATTGAGAATGTTTATTCCTCGGGGCAGGAATGGAGAAAGTTTACTTCTCGGGGCAGGAATGGAGGATGTTTCCTCCTCGGGGCAGGAATGGAGAATGTTTACTTATCGGGGCAGGAATGGAGAATGTTTACTTCTCGAGGTAGAAATGGAGAAAGTTTACTTCTCGGGGCAGGAATGGAGGATGTTTCCTCCTCGGGGCAGGAATGGAGAATGTTTACTTATCGGGGCAGGAATGGAGAATGTTTACTTCTCGTGGTAGAAATGGAGAAAGTTTACTGCTCGGGGCAGGAATGGAGAATATTTACTCCTCGGGGCAGGAATGGAGAATGTTTACTCCTCGGTGCAGGAATGGAGAATGCTTACTCCTCGGGGCAGGAATGGAGAATGTTTCCTTCTCGGGGCAGGAATGGAGGATGTTTACTCCTCGGGGCAGTAATGGAGAATGTTTCCTTCTCGGGGCAGGAATGGAGAATGTTTACTCATCGGGGCAGGATTGGAGAATGTTTACTCGTCGGGGCAGGAATGGAGAATGTTTACTTCTCGGGGCAGGAATGGAGAATGTTTACTCCTCGGTGCAGGAATGGGGAATGTTTACTCCTCGGGGAAGGAATGGAGAATGTTTACTTCTCAGGGTAGAAATGGAGAAGTTTACTTCTCGAGGCAGGAATGGAGAAAGTTTACTTCTCGGGGCAGGAATGGAGGATGTTTCCTCCTCGGGGCAGGAATGGAGAATGTTTACTTATCGGGGCGGGAATGGATAATGTTTACTCCTCGGGGCTGGAATGGAGAATGTTTAGTCCTCGGGGCAGGAATGGAGAATGTTTACTTATCGGGGCGGGAATGGATAATGTTTACTCCTCGGGGCTGGAATGGAGAATGTTTAGTCCTCGGGGCAGGAATGGAGAATGTTTACTTATCGGGGCGGGAATGGATAATGTTTCCTCCTCGGGGCTGGAATGGAGAATGTTTAGTCCTCGGGGCAGGAATGGAGAATGTTTACTTATCGGGGCGGGAATGGATAATGTTTACTCCTCGGGGCTGGAATGGAGAATGGTTACTCCTCGGTGCAGGAATGGAGAATGTTTACTCCTCGGGGAAGGAATGGAGAATGTTTACTTCTCAGGGTAGAAATGGAGAAAGTGTACTTCTCGAGGCAGGAATGGAGAAAGTTTACTTCTCGGGGCAGGAATGGAGGATGTTTCCTCCTCGGGGCAGGAATGGAGAATGTTTACTCCTCGGTGCAGGAATGGGGAATGTTTACTCCTCGGGGAAGGAATGGAGAATGTTTACTTCTCAGGGTAGAAATGGAGAAAGTGTACTTCTCGAGGCAGGAATGGAGAAAGTTTACTTCTCGGGGCAGGAATGGAGGATGTTTCCTCCTCGGGGCAGGAATGGAGAATGTTTACTTATCGGGGCGGGAATGGATAATGTTTCCTCCTCGGGGCTGGAATGGAGAATGTTTAGTCCTCGGGGCAGGAATGGAGAATGTTTACTTATCGGGGCAGGAATGGAGAATGTTTACTTCTCGGGGCAGGAATGGAGAATGTTTATTCCTCGGGGCAGGAATGGAGAAAGTTTACTTCTCGGGGCAGGAATGGAGGATGTTTCCTCCTCGGGGCAGGAATGGAGAATGTTTACTTATCGGGGCGGGAATGGATAATGTTTACTCCTCGGGGCTGGAATGGAGAATGTTTAGTCCTCGGGGCAGGAATGGAGAATGTTTACTTATCGGGGCGGGAATGGATAATGTTTCCTCCTCGGGGCTGGAATGGAGAATGTTTAGTCCTCGGGGCAGGAATGGAGAATGTTTACTTATCGGGGCGGGAATGGATAATGTTTACTCCTCGGGGCTGGAATGGAGAATGTTTAGTCCTCGGGGCAGGAATGGAGAATGTTTACTTATCGGGGCGGGAATGGATAATGTTTACTCCTCGGGGCTGGAATGGAGAATGTTTAGTCCTCGGGGCAGGAATGGAGAATGTTTACTTATCGGGGCGGGAATGGATAATGTTTCCTCCTCGGGGCTGGAATGGAGAATGTTTAGTCCTCGGGGCAGGAATGGAGAATGTTTACTTATCGGGGCGGGAATGGATAATGTTTCCTCCTCGGGGCTGGAATGGAGAATGTTTAGTCCTCGGGGCAGGAATGGAGAATGTTTACTTATCGGGGCGGGAATGGATAATGTTTACTCCTCGGGGCTGGAATGGAGAATGGTTACTCCTCGGTGCAGGAATGGAGAATGTTTACTCCTCGGGGAAGGAATGGAGAATGTTTACTTCTCAGGGTAGAAATGGAGAAAGTTTACTTCTCGAGGCAGGAATGGAGAAAGCTTACTCCTCGGGGCAGGAATGGAGAATGTTTAGTTCTCGGGGTAGAAAGGGAGAAAGTTTACTTCTCGGGGCAGGAATGAAGAATGTTCACTTATCGGGACAGAAATGGAGAAAGTTTACTTATCGGGGCAGGAATGGAGGATGTTTACTTATCGGGGCAGAATTGGAGAATGTTTACTTCTCGGGGCAGTAATGGGTAAAGTTTACTTCTTAGTGCAGGAATAGGGAAAGTTTACTTCTCGGGGCAGGAATGGAAAATGTTTACTTCTCGGGTCAGGAATGGAGAATGTTTACTTCTCGGGGCATGAATGGAGAAAGTTTACTTCTCGGGGCAGGAATGGTGAAAGTTTACTTCTCGGGGCAGTAATGGGGAAAGTTTACTTCTCGGGGCAGGAATGGAAAATGTATTATCGGGGCAGGAATGGAATATGTTTACTTCTCGTGGCATGAATGGAGAAAGTTTACTTCTCGGGGCATGAATGGAGAATGTTTACTTCTCGTGGCATGAATGGAGAAAGTTTACTTCTCGGGGCAGGAATGGTGAAAGTTTACTTCTCTGGGCAGTAATGGGGAAAGTTTACTTCTCGGGGCAGGAATGAAAAATGTTTACTTATCGGGGCAGGAATGGAATATGTTTACTTCTCGTGGCATGAATGGAGAAAGTTTACTTCTCGGGGCATGAATGGAGAATGTTTACTTCTCGGGGCAGGAATGGAGAATGTTTACTTCTTGGGGCAGGAATGGAGAATGTTTAGTTCTCGGGGCAGGAATGGAGCAAAACTATTAGACGAACATGTGATGATTATTGTCACTGAATTCGGTTGAAATCGATTAAAAAGGGGAAAAAATTAAACAGGGATATTAATGACTCGGGGCATTGCCACTTAAGTAAATGTCCTAATTATCAATCATTTAATTAAATATTGGTACGTACCTAAAGGCTACAAAGGTGAATCCGAAATTGTGTTACACGGGTGATTAATATATCCCTCACATATCACCATTTAATTACACACACCTTACACACACCTTACACACACCTTACACCCACCTTACACACACCTTACACACACCAAGTGACGGGGTAACGGCAAAACAAACACATATATAAGGTTACATAATCACGTGACGGACATTCCAGAGACCCACACAAAACACTCTATGGCTTACAACACACTGATTAATAAACAGTCACAGAAACATTATAAACAACGGCATTTAACTAACATATTCCAGTGACGTACATTTTGTACACTGAACAGTCTGTCTTACACTATTTTCACAACTTCTTCAAAGTGTGACTTGTGCCAATACCTTGTAGACCATATATGTCTACAGAGTTATTTATCAAAACCAATTTCATTGAAATTCAAGAAAATAATTTGTAGTTTTCGTTTGTCTGCGCACTGTTTAACAATAGAAACAGGAAGATACAATAAGCAGGCTGTTTCTAACCGTATATGCCTGAAGTAGAATATGAATATCATTTTGTTTTCATTTGTAAAGAATATGATTTCCTTTGACAAAAACTATTTAAACCTTATTACCGATGCAAGCCATCCATGTATAAACTTTTGAAATTACTTAGTACAGAAAATGTTACAGAACTGTATAATTTGGGAAACACTTTGTGTAAAGCTTTTGAAATTAGGTCACATGTCTTGTCTATGAAATGAGTGAATATACCTATTAGCGTATGGCTTGAACTTGGCTTTGTATGACATTGTATTGTGCATAATACATGTAATGTTATATCAATAAACTGTATTGCTTACGATAATAAAAGAATTGAAATTGAAATTGAAACACGGCATTTAAATCACTGGTTGTAAAAGCTTAAAGTGCATCAGTACACTTGTACTGAGCAAGTTATTAAAATAAACAAAGTAATTGTAAACAATTATAAATTATCAACCCCTGTAAATATGGTAAGTTTTATATGTTTTAATTGAAAGTTGAAGAAACCTTATTAACGGACAAAGGTTAAACAAACATAAAGTTACCGAGTTTTTTAGAGTACATAATCGAAATCTAAATAAAACAGATAGCTTACATAAAATACGTCTCTTTGACATACTTGCTGTTATATCATTCTTATACTATTGTATCTATATCGTGTCGCTATTGCGTCCACCGTTAGACCCGGAGAAAGACAGCACATCAAAATCATTTTGGAAATTTATTAAAGCTAGGAAACAGGACACGACAGGAATCAGCACACTGAAAGCAGACGGCACCATAGCAGACACAGCACAGAAAAAGGCAGATTTACTCAACAAACAATTTACATCAGTATTCACCACAGAGGACACCACATCTATACCGCACAAGGGAGACAGCAAATTCACACCAATG
>NW_018405995.1:20737-34883 GCF_002113885.1 Mizuhopecten yessoensis
AACTACCAGATGAAGGGACAGACATTAGAAATAGTAGAGCACCACCCATACCTAGGAGTAGAATTAGCAAGCAACTTCAAATTCAACACACACATAGACAACACCATCAGCAAAGCCAACAGAACACTAGGATTTTTGAAGAGGAATTTAAGACACTGCCCACAACAAGTAAAAGAGAGAGCATACAAAAGCCTTGTCAGACCAAAACTAGAATACAGCACCACAGCCTGGAATCCACACACAACCCAACACATCAACAGGATAGAACAGATACAGAAAAACGCAGCAAGATTCGTACTAAAAAAGCCCCTCAACTACAACAAACCTGACAGCACTACACAGATGATAAAGGACCTCAGATGGAATACATTGGAACACAGACGCAAGATAACGGACATCATATTTATGCACAAGATTCTACACCACCACATAGCAGTACCAACCAACTACCATCCTACCTACTCCACCGTCACAACAACAAGGAACAGCCACCCCTACAAACTCTACACTCCGCATATGGCAACCAACGCATACAGACATTCTTTTATCCCCCGCACCATCACAACATGGAACCTCCTGCCACCCAGCGTCGCCAGCATCGAGGACCTGGACGCCTTCAAGGCGGCAGTCAGGGGAGAGGTGGAATAGACTTTTCCGATTGTATATAGTTTTAACCGCACAAAGGCTCCACACTGCACGGATGTACATAGTCACCCTTGACGTGATGACCATACATGGTTTTTGTCGAGTAAAACATTGAAGTTGAAATAGACAATTACATCTTGAAACTGATATGATTTTTATCTGATAACTATCATTTTCATTTAATAATAAAACTGTCACGCAATAGTTGTTTTGTTTTGGCCTAGAACAGGAAGGTGATTTCTTTATGGAATAAGCGACTTACTTTCAAGACCGACCCGTTTCATAATTATGCTCATTAAGGAGGTTTTATTACGATAGTTCGTCTGAATACAGAGGTCAGTAATGAAAATATAAATATGAACGTGTAATATAATAAGTATTCATGACGAAACAATGACTATATAAATATACAGCTGACATTTAGGCCATTGTTAGCCATACCAAACATACGTCCTTGGTATTTCTAACCCTATAGAATAGAAATAATATCAATAAAACAAAATATAACATTTATAAAATAGTACATGGCTTTTACCGTCAGTCTATAGATGTCATGTTTTATAACTTTAGAGTCACCTAATGTCAAGCGTCAGAGCTATCAAAGACATCAAACGTCATTGCTATCTAATATTTCACATTGATGAGATTATGATGAAAGCTTATGGCGGCATTATATCATAACTAAGGATTTAGGGCGAACCGATATAAATCTTAGGTCCACCCGGTATATATCATAGGTCCACCCGGTATATATCATAGGTCCACCCGATATAAATCATAGGTCCAACCGATATAAATCTTAGGTCTACCCGATATAAAGCTTAGGTCCACCCGATTTAAATCTTAGATCCACCCGATATAAATCTTAGGTCTACCCGATATAAATCATCGGTCCACCGGGTATAAATCTTAGGTCCACCCGATATAAATCTTAGGTCCACCCGGTATATATCATAGGTCCAACCGATCCATCCATGTATAAACTTTTGTATAAATCATCGGTCCACCGGGTATAAATCTTAGGTCCACCCGATATAAATCTTAGGTCCACCGGGTATAAATCTTACGTCAACCCGATATAAATCTTAGGTCCACCGGGTATATATCAGAGGTCCAACCGATATAAATCTTAGGTCTACCCGATATAAATCTTAGGTCCACCCGATATAAATCTTAGGTCCACCGGGTATAAATCTTACGTCAACCCGATATAAATCTTAGGTCCACCGGGTATATATCAGAGGTCCAACCGATATAAATCTTAGGTCTACCCGATATAAATCTTAGGTCCACCCGATATAAATCTTAGGTCCACCGGGTATAAATCTTAGGTCCACCCGATATAAATCTTAGGTCCACCGGGTATATATCATAGGTCCAACCGATATAAATCTTAGGTCTACCCGATATAAATCTTAGGTCCACCCGATATAAATCTTAGGTCCACCGGGTATAAATCTTACGTCAACCCGATATAAATCTTAGGTCCACCGGGTATATATCAGAGGTCCAACCGATATAAATCTTAGGTCTACCCGATATAAATCTTAGGTCCACCCGATATAAATCTTAGGTCCACCGGGTATAAATCTTAGGTCCACTGGATATAAATCTTAGGTCCATCCGGTATATATCATAGGTCCAACCGATATAAATCTTGGGTCTACCCGATATAAATCTTAGGTCCACCCGATATAAATATTAGGTCAACCGGGTATAAATCTTAGGTCGCCCCGATATAAATCTTAGGTCTACCGGATATAAATCTTAGGTCCACCCGGTATAAATCTTAGGTCAACCGGGTATAAATCTTAGGTCGCCCCGAAATAAATCTTAGGTCCACCGGATATAAATCTTAGGTCCACCCGGTATAAATCTTAGGTCCACCGGATATAAATCTTAGGTCCACCCGATATAAATCTTAGGTCCACCGGGTATAAATCTTAGGTCAACCGGGTATAAATCTTAGGTCGCCCCGATATAAATCTTAGGTCCACCCGGTATAAATCTTAGGTCCACCGGATATAAATCTTAGGTCCACCCGATATAAATCTTAGGTCCACCGGGTATAAATCTTAGGTCCACCCGATATAAATCTTAGGTCCACCCGATATAAATCTTAGATCCAACCGATATCAATCTTAGGTCCACCCGATATAAATCTTAGGTCCACCGGGTATATATCATAGGTCCAACCGATATAAATCTTAGGTCCACCCGATATAAATCTAAGGTCCACGCGATATAAATCTTAGGTCCACCCGATATAAATCTTAGGTCCACCCGATATAAATCTAAGGTCCACCGGGTATATACCATAGGTCCACCCGATATAAATCTTACGTCCACCCGATATAAATCTTAGGTCCAACCGAAATAAATCTTAGGTCCACCCGATATAAATTTTAGGTCCAACCGATATAAATCTTAGGTCCACCCGATATAAACCTTAGGTCCAACCGATATAAATCTTAGGTCTACCCGATATAAATCATAGGTCCACCGGGTATAAATCTTAGGTCCACCCGATATAAACCTTAGGGCCAACCGATATAAATCTTAGGGCCACCCGATATAAATCTTAGGGCCAACCGATATAAATCTTAGGTCCACCCGATATAAATCTTAGGTCAAACTGATATAAATCTTACGTCCACTCGATATAAAACTTTAGGCGTTCTGCAATTCAAACTCAAAACGACTTGATATGAAATTAAGGGACCACCTAGCATTGTATCAACGGTTAAACATTAGTGGCAACCTGTTATTAAAAGTCGGAGCCACCTGATATTAAAACCTAGGAAGATCTGATATTGCAAAAAAGGGCCAACTGATATCCAAATGCATTGCCGCCAATGAAATAATATGAAACCAAAGGGACAACCTGGCCCCGGAATCATGAGACAATGTTAGACTTACTTTTTACTTTGCTAATCACGTATGACGTCGCTTTTTGTGACGTTATTTGTGATTGGCTAAGGCAAAACTTAAGATAGTTTTAGACTTGATATCGTTTCATGATCCTGGGGCCTGGAATGCAAATGTAGGGCGGTCTTAAGGGCAAATTGATATAAAAACTTCCGTGATTCGATAACAAAGTACAAGGGGACCTTAAATCAACCTTAGATCGACCAAATATCAAATCCTAGGGTGACCTGATACTTAAGCGTAGGACAACTGCATATAAAATAATTGACCATCTGATACAAAACCTAGGGCGTCCTGATATAAAAACTAAAGGTCAAACTGATGTTGGCACTTAAGGACCAGCCGACCTTTGATATGTAGAACATCCTCATACCGCAATGCGACCCTATAGTTAATCTTAAAAGTTTAAAGCAAAATCAATGGCTAGCGACAGGCGACAAACTTTTAAATCTTAGAAACGTCCTAGTATTAAAACGTCGACGACTTTATGCAAAATTAAAGGCGACTAAATACTAAAATATTGTGGCGAAATGATGTCATAATTCACGTTGAACTGAAAGAAAGTGTCCTGGCTACCTGCTAGTCCAACCCCGCGACGTGACGTGATATCAATATAAGGCAACCTGAAATTAAAATCCATGGCGACCGGAAATGAAAACGAAGGACGACCTGACGACAAGCATTTTGATGACCCGATATCAAGGTTTATGTCGACCTTGTTAAAACCGAAGTAGATTTTTACATGCTGACATATTTCGTCACAATTAAAATAAGCCTCTTTGTCATAAAGTGTACAGCTAGTTCGTGGAGTATTATATGAGTTGCCTCCCTTTTCTCTCACATTGGCATGTTCGATCTCAATGTACAAGCATCCCGTATAAGAGAACTATTGCTGTATAATAGCATATACCGTCTGAATTAACACCTGATACATTATATACAAAGAAGACATTCCTTGTCTCAATCGTATTTATTGTTACATAAAGTTGTAACATTTGTACATAAATTTGGTAAAGATCATCTGTCATCAATATCCTCCAATACTGGAGTCTCCATCAATCTGTAATAGCAACAATACAGTATTCCCTATATACTGTGTCGCCTTGTAACGTTAATAGCCTTGATAACGATGTAAGCTAACTAGGAAGTGGAAATGTAAAACACATGCCAAGTATATATAGAATACAATCCAACCAAACATATCCAAAAATATACAATACAGTCTCTATTGAACGTAACCAAAACTATTTACAAAGTATAGTTAACACACTCGGGACCCATCGAATCTATATAGGGTCCCGGCGATTTCTTCTCCAGCAGGGCTAAACGCCTGTGCTAATTCTGGTTGCGTGATGTCAAGCAATTACATACATGGCTATAGGATAGGATTAACCTATTAGTTTACAGAGACAGGGCTGGCCCTCAGGGACAATGTTTATAACATGAATGGCTTTGTCTCATTATGTAAAGAATGGGACACATGATTATTGCGTGGGATCTCGCCACTTTCGAAGTTATTACTCAACTACCTAATGATCCCTGCATCTTTGGTGAGGAAAGGCCAAGGACAAACTCTGGTGAAAAAATGTGAATTCATCTCATCCGGCCAAGCTATTGTATATATCGGTAAAGGGTGGATATTTCTTCTGTTTGGAATCCAACTGATGACCTAATTTCTATGTATGACCCTACCCCTGGGGAGGGATCAGACCCCAGCGCAAGTTCTGATTGCGTTAAGGTATCATTAGAGAAACTGGGTACGAGTATACATGATTTTCAGGAACAAGTACGTATGTGTTGATGTCGACCTTTTCCAAGTTATGACGGGGGGCTATATCCCCTTTCAATGTAAAGATGGGTCCCTTTAGGCTAAGGATTCCCTACACAAAATTAGTTAAAATTGCCCTCTTTTCGTAGTGAAGGGGAATAATTTAAACATTTACCTTTATTGTTATACCAAGTTTAAGATTAAGTCCTTTTTTCCGTTTTTTAATATAATATCTTTGAGCCGCATTGCTAAAAGTCTATTTGAAAATTCCTAAATAAATATATTTTCAGAAAGGTCGCAAATACACGTATTGTAAAATATTAACAAGAAATATGAGGTTAGGAAACATTTGAAACAGAATAAATCGAGGCAGAAATCCAAACACAGTAAACACATACTGCCCCATTTCGTCTGTTTCATCTCTTGCAGCTCACAGCATACGGATGTTAGGAATTAAACTGCTTCTCACGAAGAATGAAATCTGGCGGAGAAACTTTTGTTTTCAGCACTGATATATGTCCACCATCAAACACAAGTCATGTGGAATTTAGTGTAAGTTTCAGTGGACAATTGTCAGTGATGAATGAAACTCAGAAACCCTTGGATAAAGGTTAAATATGTATTTATAAAGAACAAAATTGTCATTCATCATTGAGGACGTCATCATGTAATGAATTTTGTATTGCTTGAAAGTAACCGGAAATGAGGATAAGATTTATTAAAGTTTTACTTAAACACAAACAATGTAAGCATTAAACGTATATTTCTTATGTCACTTAACCTGGGACATTTCGCCTATCAATAGAGAGCGTATATACACTGTATCGAATAGGTAACTGGTAGGGTGGAGAACTTGCCCCCCCCCCCAGCTTGTCAGTGTTGTCAATGGTCTTATCTGGGTGCTGAAATGGTATTTCCTCATCAACCGGGCAAACGACTCAGATGTCCCTTTCATGTAGAGTATGGTGCTTATGTATTTGGTTTGGCTCTCATTCTTCTCTTCTGTCTCTGAATTTTTCTTTTTCTGTCTTTTCTTTTACAGCTTTTTTCACTTTGCTAATGGACTAGTCGGTTGAGCGCGTCTTTATATGTTGTTCCTCCCTGTGTAAATAAAACAAATCTCTCACTCAATTATAACTGGACAAAGGAACCAGTCGGTCTTGAAACGCTGTGACACGTTTAATACGTACATTATTTGTGTATTAATTTAAACTTAAATCTTATTCAAGATATGAGAGGTTTAGGCTGTTGGAGTTACTCCTCTTCCCTTTGACGTGCTAGATTTCTTGTGAGTGATATGTAACACGTTGAATTAATGCGCGAATAAACAAGATGAGAGAAAGCAAACAACAGTTTCTGTCATGTGTGTTAAATGTGTTATTCCTACATTGCCAGGTATGTTAACGTGGGGGTACCCAAGATGGAACACGTCCCAAACATATGAAGCGTCATTCACTTTTTGCAATATAAATGCATAGTTTCTATTCTTAATTAAAACATATAAAGTTTTAAGCGATTCGGGCCTTGTCTGCCTACGTGTTTTATGTTGTTCATTAACTCGATCGGAAAATTCGAAAATGAAACGAAAACAAATCCCGGGAAATAGTATAATGCGATAACGTCAATATCGTAACCCGGAATTGGGTAGGTTTTTTTCAAATGAATATTTCAAAGAATAAATAACAGAAATTGTTTAACTTTCTTGAAATGGAAAAAAATATCTTAAATGCAGTCAGTCCTTTTTTAAATAACCTGACTTTCAGGATGAGTTGTTCCGTTTTGGGTACCCGGCAAGCTAAAATTACAGTTAACCTGACGCAACTGAATGAGAACTATAAATAAACAATGCACTGGTGTTACTCAAGTAATACATAAATGAAAGCTTGAGGTATCATTTGTTCCGTTGTGGTAAAAACTTTGGTGTTCCAGAAGCTAAATACGAAATATTTTCCCATTTAAAGAGTGGTCGATTTTGGGTATACTCGCGTTACAGGATATATTTCCCCCTGTGCAAACTTCACTGGTACCTTCTAACAACTTTCGGTTCATCGTATACTGGGCTTATAAAGGAGGTGAGTTGACAGCGAACTTGGCGCGTGGTTTTACACGTGGTTTTTACACGTTAAAGAAGTCAACTCAGGAATGACATGATTTAGTTCAGTGGAACCCTGTAACACTGTACATGATAAGTGTGGTCAGAAAACCTATGTTGTCAATGTTTGAATGTATCGATTAGGGATAACAGCCCTGGTTTAATGGTGAAGTTAAATGTTTGAATGTATCGATTAGGGATAACAAACCCTGGTTTAATGATGAAGTTAAATGTTTATACAAATTGTTTTTAACTGCCTTTAATGTACTTAATGTATTCAATAGTTATTAAAATCCGACAAATCACGGAGTGCTAATAACAGAGAGCAAACAATGCAAAATGTCGGACTCTAAATTGAAGAGGCAATACTTGAGCAAAGAGGATAGCATGATGGAGTTGTATTAGAAAAACCAATGCTAAATATTTTTATGAAAAGATTGCAAAGAAAAAAGCAACCTGTATCAAGTTTCCATGGTCCAATTATTTGATTTTTTAAAAAGAATAGCGAATTCTGGCAATGACTTTAGACGTAACGAAACCATAGATATAGTTAGATCCTCATTTTCCGTTAAAAAACATTACAAAAGCAATCAATAACCTGAAACGCAATAAAGGTCAAGGTCCAGATGGTCTATTGAATGCAAACAGTTGTTGATACATTTTTTGCACATATGATTTAGCAATATTTTTTCCAATAAACTGGTCTACAGTAATCATTACATTTGTGCATAATAGCATCAGTCTAATTAGTTGTCGGTGCAAATAACTTACATCCATACGTGATACACGTCTCGTCGTATGGACTAAATATGTTAGTTGAAAAGACGAGCAATTTGGTTTCTATCCAGGTATGAGCAATGTCGATTCTACGTATTGTATGTTCGAAACCTTTATCTTAAAAAAGGGAGTTCTATTTTGTTTTAGTTAGTGGTATATGTTCAAACTTTTTCTCAGAATGTTGGATTGATGCAAGGGGAAATTTTGTCCCCTTTACTATTTTCTTTGTTTGTAAATGAGTTTGAAAATAATATTATAGAAAATGGCGCATCCCATTACGATTTTGAGGACTTTTTAACTTCTTTTTCATTATGCAGCTGATTTAGTTTTATTTTCTGAATCAATCGAAGGTTCACAAAGCCTCCTGAACAATCTTAATGAGTATTCGAATAAGTGGAAATTTACAGTCAATACCGAAAAAAGAAAATATGGTTTTCAGAAATAGTGGAAGTATTAAGAATCAGAAAGCTGGGAATATACCAGAACAAAATTTCACTTGTTCATCAAATATGTTATTTAGCGGTTCTGTTTAGATTTAATGACAAATTCAGTTTTAGCAGAGCAAAGTCGTAAAGCGCTATTCGCCGTACAGTCTTAATGTAAACACATTAATTTAAACACCAACACTATGTATCATCCTTTGACACGTACATTGTATGTTATGGCTGTGACATGAGGGGTAGTTATGAAGGAGTGTAAAAAATTATTTTAGAATTTTGTAAAAATATACTGTGTGTTAAACAAACCTCTGTGTCATGCAATAGTTTATTTTGAGCTTGGACGACTTTCTCTGGCAAATAACAAGATACTCAGAATATTATAATATTGTTTAAATTGTTTATTTTTGAAAAGTGTATTCTGACAGAAGCATATCAGTTTTTTTTGTTATAAGATATTGGGAGGGGAAAACCCGAAACAAAATTGTTTATTATTCATGGGACAGAAATTATTTGATCTAGGGTTTGGATATCTATGGATAGGCAGCTGGCACCTACTGACATCGGTCCAATACACATTATTTACCAACACCTAGATGATCAGGCAGAGCAAAAGTCATTCAACTCGCTTGCCATCTCAGGTTATATGATCTCCATTTTTCCCATCCTTCACATATGTCTCACCCGTTTTAGACGGGTAAGGTCAGCTAGTCACCCCCTAGAGGGAGATAGCCTCGTGCCGATTAGCACGTGTTCAATATTAATTGTGACGTCATTAAACTGTGTCACCGATAAAATAGGGACGTCATCAAAAGTGAATGACGATATTCATACCCCACATGTGTTTTTGTTTACAACCATGGCAGATTATTGTCGGCGGAGTTGTGACTGAAATAATAGGATGGGAGAAAAATAATCACCCCCTACCTTGAGGTTGTAACAGAGAAATCTCCTACCCGAGGGGTGATTTGTGTTGGCTGTTTAACCCTCGACAGAGCCTCGGGTTAGACAACCAAAAACATCACCCCTCGGGTAGGAGATATCTTTGTCACACCCTCCAGGTAGGGGAAGATTATATTAATCTACATAGTAGATAACTTGATGTTTTATTATATCTTAACCATGTTTATTCCAAATTAACGTCGAATTATGATAACCAAATTACAAATCGTACGTATGTCAGCAAATGTATATAATGTGGTGTGAATTATAAAGGTTCACCATTTAACACGTATTTAAAGGGTTTTGAGAATAGTCTAGGTTTATAGTAGCAAAGTTTAAAATTCCCTGTATACTTACTATATGGTGTTATACTTACTCAGGAAATGTACGGTGGGAGAATGTTGGTTTGAAAGCCCCATATTTGCATGAATTATGCATGTGGGTGTGAAAGCGAACGAACGTTAGTTGTAAGAGCATCTTTTCTTCATAATCAATTAAAACTTCGTCCGGCATAACATGTATTCCATATCGGCGGCCTTTTTATTTTATATTTATATAGCTACATGCTACATTTATATAGCGACATTATATAGCTACATTTATATAGCTACATTTATATAGCTACATTTTTAGCTAGATTTATATGGCTACATTTATATAGCTACATGCTACATTAATATAGCATTTATATAGCTACATGCTACATTTGTATAGCTACATTTATATGGCTACATCTATATAGCTACATTTATATAGCTATATGCTACATTAATATAGCTACATGCTACATTTATATAGCTACATGTTATATTTATTTAGATACATGCTACATTTATATAGCTACATTATATAGCTACATTTATAAAGCTACATTTATATATCTACATTAAATAGCTCTATTTATATGGCTACATTTATATAGCTACATGCTTCGCTAATATAGCATTTATATAGCTACATGCTACATTTATATAGCTACATGCTACATTTATATAGCTACATGCTACATTTATATAGCTACATTTATATAGCTACATTGATATAGCTACACAGCTACACTTATATAGCTACACTAATATTGCTAAAAACATATAGCTACATTTATATAGCTACATTTATATAGCTACATATATATGGCTACATTTTTATAGCTATATTTATATAGGTACATTTAAATAGCTACATTTATATAGCTACATTTATATAGCTACATTTCCATGCTACATTTATATAGCTACAAGCTACATTTATATGGCTACTTTTATATAGCTACATGATATATTTATATAGCTACATTTATTTAGCTACATAAATATGGCTACATTTATATACCTACATTTATATACCTACATGCTACATTTATATAGCTACATGCTACATTTATATAGCGACATTATATAGCTACATTTATATAGCTACATTTATATAGCTACATTTATATAGCTACATTTTTAGCTACATTTATATGGCTACATTAATATAGCATTTATATAGCTACATGCTACATTTGTATAGCTACATTTATATGGCTACATTTATATAGCTGCATTTATATAGCTACATGCTACATTAATATAGCTACATGCTTCATTTATATAGCTACATGTTATATTTATTTAGATACATGCTACATTTATATAGCTACATTATATAGCTACATTTATAAAGCTACATTTATATAGCTACATTAAATAGCTACATTATATAGCTACATTTATATGGCTACATTTATATAGCTACATGCTTCACTAATATAGCATTTATATAGCTACATGCTATATTTATATAGCTACATGCTACATTTATATAGCTATATATATATATGGCTACATTTATATAGCTACATTTATATAGCTACATTAATATAGCTACATTTATATAGCTACACTTATATAGCTACACTAATATTGCTAAAAAATATAGCTACATTTATATAGCTACATTTATATAGCTACATATATATGGCTACATTTATATAGCTATATTTATATAGCTACATGCTATATAGGTACATTTATATAGGTACATTTAAATAGCTACATTTATATAGCTACATTTATATAGCTACATTTATATAGCTACATTTCCATGCTACATTTATATAGCTACAAGCTACATTGATATGGCTACTTTTATATAGCTACATGATATATTTATATAGCTACATTTATATAGCTACATAAATATGGCTACATTTATATACCTACATTTATATACCTACACGCTACATTTATATAGCTACATGCTACATTTATATAGCTACATTTATATAGCTACATTTATATAGCTACATTGATAGCTTCATGCTACATTTATATAGCTACATGATAAATTTATATGGCTACATTTATATAGCTAAATTTATATGGCTAAATTTATATAGCTACATTAATATAGCTTCATGCTACATTTATATAGCTATATTTATATAGCTACAAACTACATTTATATGGCTACTTTTATAAAACTACATGATATATTTATATGGCTACATTTATATAGATACATTTATATGGCTACATTTATATAGATACATTTATATGGCTACATTTATATAGCTACATGATACATTTATATAGTTACATCTATATAGCTACATTATATAGCTACAAGCTTCATTTATATTGCTACATTAGCTACATGCTACATTTATATAGCTACTTTTATACATAACAACATTTATATAACAACATTAGCTACATGCTACATTAATATAGCTACATGCTACATTTATATAGATACATGCTACATTTATATAGCTACATTTATATGGCTACATTTATATGGCTACATTTATTATATGGCTACATTTATATAGCTACATGCTACATTTATATAGTAACAATTATAAAGTCACATTTATATGGCTACATGTTTCATTTATGTAGCTACATTCTTCATTTATATAGCTACATTTATATGGTTACACTTATATAGCTACATTTATAACACTACATGCTACATTTATATAGCTACATGCTACATGCATATAGCTACATTAATAGCTACATTTATATAGCTACATTTATAAGGCTGTATTTATATAGCTTCATTTATATAGCTACATTTATATGGCTGTATTTATATAGCAACATTTATATAGCTACATTTATATGGCTATATTTATAAAGCTACATTTATATAGCTACATTTATAAGGCTGTATTTATATAGCTACATTTATATAGCTACATTTATATGGCTATATTTATATAGCTACATTTATATAGCTACATTTATAAGGCTGTATTTATATAGCTACATTTATATAGCTACATTTATATGGCTGTATTTATATAGCTACATTTATATAGCTACATTTATAAGGCTGTATTTATATAGCTACATTTATATAGCTACATTTATATGGCTATATTTATATAGCTACATTTATATAGCTACATTTATAAGGCTGTATTTATATAGCTACATTTATATAGCTACATTTATATGGCTATATTTATATAGCTACATTTATATAGCTACATTTATAAGGCTGTATTTATATAGCTACATTTATATAGCTACATTTATATGGCTATATTTATATAGCTACATTTATATAGCTACATTTATAAGGCTGTATTTATATAGCTACATTTATATAGCTACATTTATATGGCTGTATTTATATAGCTACATTTATATAGCTACATTTATAAGGCTGTATTTATATAGCTACATTTATATAGCTACATTTATATGGCTATATTTATATAGCTACATTTATATAGCTACATTCATATAGCTACATTTATTTGGCTATATCTATATAGCTACATTTATATAGCTACATTTATTTGGCTATATCTATATAGCTACATTTATATATCTTTGTCATGTGGAGCTTAGTGTTTCTTTTACTAACTATTGAGAGAGGCATACCGGCCACAAATCCAAAACGATGTAGCCATGCGAAAAAATAAAATCATACTTAAATTCGAAGTTTATAACTTTTGTCATGCGAAGAAGACAACGAAAGCTAAGTGACCTAGATTTACAAAAGAACTTTACATGATATGTAATTTGATAACATTCTGTGGTTTTTTTAACGAGCTAAGTCTGCAATAAGCTTTGTAAATAAAAAGGTCTATTGTATTGAGCTTGTCTAGATATTACAAAAAAGACACTTTATGTACTGTTTATTGATTCATCATTGCCACATGGTCCTTGATGTACATTTATATTCCGGTAAAAGATGTTTTTAGAGCATTTCACTATGATTCTGTTGGTTTCTTAGAGCCACAACCATCTTGGTTAGAGGCCTGTGTGCCCCTCGACAGGTTGTTCTAGCTATGCTAATTAACTTTAGATCATACGTCATTACGTAGCAGCAAATCGGGTTGCAAAATATTGAAATTTTATAATGCCAGTGAATAATTTTATAAATACATCGGCCCGCATGTCTAAATGCAGACCAAGTTAACATCGCTTCCTTCCATTTCAATAATTTCAATTCAAGTGCAATGCATCCGAATTAAATATTACAGCTTGTTCTAACTATCAACAAAACCACATTCACAATGGCGCCTACTACTGGGCCTAATGGTGGTGGTGG
>NW_018405995.1:37992-40500 GCF_002113885.1 Mizuhopecten yessoensis
CCTTGGGGGGGGGGGGGGGTACATACAAATATTAGAGCTTGTTCTTACAATCAACAAAACCACATTCACCAAAGGATATCTCCTTTTAGTGTTTCAACTCTGTAGTTCATTTAATTGTCCTTGAAATGGGTTTGAGTTCAACTTTTCCCCATACAAGTTGAACTCACATTGTGATTTATTTTTGTCTTCATACTTTATAGTATCTCGTAAGGCTTCGGTATAAATCACATTGCCTATGCTCATAATAAGCATGAACAGGTGCGAAAATTGGGGTAACTTGTACAAGTCTGATTGCTTTAAACGATAATATTTTCTGCTTGAAATTGTAAAAAGTCATCCACTGACCCAGTTCATGCTCATTAAGAAAACAAATGGTCTACTCCTTATTGGTATAGCAGTAGCGTCTTCCCTTTACTTTCTGAGGAATATGCCATGATAAAATAGTTCATTCTTTCCAATAACAAAATGGGTGCCAATTATTAATGACTTTTGCTGCTGTGTCTTCCCTTTACTTTCTACGAAATATGTGAGGAATTGCCAGGATAACAATTTAAACGAAAACCCAAATCAGGTATGGGAGAAAGTGAAACCAACAACATGATGGAACCTATATTAGATATGGAAGAAATAAACAATTAGCCATGTCCGGTATGGAAGAAATAAACAACTCGATAGGAATGACGAAAGTTATACCAGGTACGAGGGAAATAAACCACTGGCTAGGAGTAGTGAAACCTATACCAGGTACGAGGGAACTAAACCACTGGCTAGGAGTGGTGAAACCTATACCAGGTACGAGGGAAATAAAACACTGGCTAGGAGTAGTGAAACCTATACCAGGTACGAGGGAAATAAACCACTGGCTAGGAGTAAATACATATGTCAGGTACGAAGGAAATAAACCGCTGGCTAGGAGTGGTGAAACCTATACCAGGTACGAGGGCAATAAACCACTGGCTAGGAGTGGTGAAACCTATACCAGGTACGAGGGAAATAAACCACTGGCTAGGAGTAGTGAACCCTATACCAGGTACGAGGGAAATAAACCACTGGCTAGGAGTAAATACATATGTCAGGTACGAAGGAAATAAACCGCTGGCTAGGAGTGGTGAAACCTATACCAGGTTTGGGAGAAATGAACCACTGGCTAGGAGTGACGAAACCCTATAACAGGTACGAGGGCAATAAACCACTGAATAGGAGAGGTGAAAACAACTGGCTATGAGTGGTTAACGCTAAGTCCAGTATGGAAGAAATAAACTACTGTCAAAGAATATTAAGATTTATTGCTGTTATTAAAGAAATCGAATACCATTGTTGATAATCTGGTGTGTTTTAGAATATGAAACATTAATTTGAACATTATTCCAATGTTTGTTTAATCCTTTTTTATTATTAATGAAACCACTTGCCACATACATTTCTTTATGCCGAATATTTTTTTTATTGAAATGTATTTTTGAAAATCAAAATAGATTGCTGCTTTTCAATAAGCAATAGAAGGTGATACGTTTTATATCACTTGGGCCCAGAGAAGCTGTTTGTGTCGTTAGAGCCAGAGACCATTCTCAGATTTTAGCTAGGATCTAATGATATGTTTCGTCGCTTTATATATTACATATTCTGAAAACTGAAGCTGTGAGTATTTGTGTAAATACCAGGAAATGCATGCTTTGGTTTCAGTTAACACAGCTTATCCTTATAATATTTAACTTAATTTTATCTTTCATTATTACCGACTTAAGCTGTTTTCCACTGGGTCAATACTAATTGAACTTGGTTGTTTGTGGCTACGATGGTTTCTGGGGTGGGGGGTATACTGGGTCAGTTATCTGTACTAGATCATATGCGGAAAACATGTTAAACGAGTCAGAGTTCATTTTTTGTCTGCAAAACATTTTCCTGTATTTTTCCTATTTCGAAAACGCAGGTAAACAGTTTCGACAGTGTATGTTAAGGAAGTTATTTGTATAAGTCTGAGTTCAGGCGTACTAAGAGTTGAACTCTGTATATATTATGTGGATTACATATATACTACATTAAGTGTTTTCAGTTAAAAACAAAATTTAAAAATATTTCTTAGTCTCTATAGACTTAAAAGGGACAATCTTAAAACAAGTTTATATTTGAATAATACGACGCGATCTGGTTTACCTGCGGTGGAGGTATGTTGGAGGGAGTGATCTGAAGATCGATGACCTCTTCCGCTGCTGGCTATGCCGGGTACATCTGTCATTAGTCGATAGACGATATTGATCCACCTGTAGTATCAGCCAATGAAATCTAATGTACGATATGGCTTTACACAAGAAATAGCACTTCCTTTTAGAAAGGGCAAACTTCACTTTAATTTGATAAACGATATTGTACTTGATTCCGGGATAGAACATTTACACATTAAATATGAAATAAGTGTATCCCTGTCCGAACCACTCTGTTGATTTATTAGCCTTGATACATTCTGTGTATCCCTGTCCGAACCACTCTGTTGATTTATTAGCCTTGATA
>NW_018405995.1:40528-40695 GCF_002113885.1 Mizuhopecten yessoensis
TGATTTATTAGCCTTGATACATTCTGTGTATCCCTGTCCGAACCACTCTGTTGATTTATTAGCCTTGATATATTCTGTGTGTCCCTGTCCGAACCACTCTGTTGATTTATTAGCCTTAATAAATTCTGTGTCTCCCTGTCCGAACCACTGATTTATTAGCCTTGATA